>NC_091951.1:330490784-330790784 GCF_031021105.1 Erythrolamprus reginae | reverse complement strand
TGGGAAACATTGTTTCGTCTTACAAACTTTTCACCTTGCAAACCTCATCCCGGAACCAATTAAGTTCATAAGACGAGGTATCACTGTATTGCAAAAGCTGTTTTCTTCTTGGAAGTTTTCTTCAGAGGCATTTGTCCATAGTCCATGCTTAAATGTGAGGTAGATGAGTAATTAGGCTCATTTAACAGATTTAATAAATCACCTATTCTGGGCCTTGAGCAGTGTTTCTCAATTATTTTCTGTTACACCCCATTAAGAAGAAGTAAACATTTTGCACCCCTCCCCAACTCTCCCCCGGGACAATTATTTGCAATATTCAGCATGTTTTCACTGAAAAACCTCAAGTGACATAGTGTGATTGGGGTGTAGTGTGTTTAAGTGATGCCTTAATTTATTTGGTTTCATGTTGTCTGCTGCCAACATTTTTAGGCATAGTAAACATACCGGTCTTTCCTCGTCTCCCACCATAGTTACAGTGAAGCCAAATGCTAGCTTTCGGGAGATTTATGTTTGTCTCATCATCTCCTTCTCTCTCCTCCTTTTTTTCATCCCTGATAAATATTTTTCTATGGTGTCTCTTAAGGTTAGTTATATGCAGTTCACAACTCCTGCTCTGTGCTATGTGCTGTTGTTTACTGCAAAAAAACCCTACTCCCTATGGCAAAAAAAAGCATGTTCCCCAGGGTCATGCCCCCCTCGGCATCGCTTTGCAACCCCCCTAGGGAAACCATCAGGTTTTCCCTATAGCATTCAACCAGAATTCACCTACCTGTATTCTGGGATAATAGGGACCAACTGTAGTTTATGTTTTGTTTGAAAAGGAACAATGGGGATGATCAGAATTCTCCTCTCAATAAGAACTCCTGGTTGTAAATCTGCGCACGTGCTATTGTATGTGCAATTCAGCTGGTCCACATGCATGTTTCTACAATAACCTAGACCAGGGGTCCCCAACCCCAGTTCATGGACCAGCATCGGTCTACCTTATGCCACAAATTGGGTTGTACAAACAGGTGAAGACTCATCCATGTGATGAAGGTCTCACACTAAACCACATTCCCTCAGGCCCATGTAAAAACTCCTTTCAGCATCCCTGATGCCCCAAAAGGTTGGGGACCACCGACCTAGGCCTAACAGCATTTGGTCAAATGTAGCACAAGAGTCCTCCTTCCTGGTTTGATAAGCAGCATAGCATACTTATATCTGCAGTTTGAATCTTATTTCTGCCATGAGCATTCCCAACTTTGAACAGAAAATAGTTCGTCTACCTCTCAACTCAGCCTCCCAGTTAATAATAATAATAGCAACTAACTCTATGGCATCTTTCTCAACCTGGTGCCCTCCAGATGTTCTGGGACTGGCAACTGCCCGAATTCTTGGTGAAGAGCCTTCTCTGTGGCGGCCCCGACTCTCTGGAATCAACACCCCCCCCCCCGGAGATTAGGACTGCCACCACCCTCCTAGCCTTTCGTAAACTCTTCAAAACCCATCTCTGTCGTCAGGCATGGGGAAATTGATTCCCCTGGGCTCATACTGGTCTGTATGAGATGTATGATTGTTTTTTATATTAAGGGTTTTAAATTGTTTTAAGAAATGGATTTGTACTAATATACAAATACACATCTGGTATCAAATCTTTCTTTTTTCAAATGGATGTACGAGACATCGATATATATGCTATAATTAGACTGGCTTTCTTAAAATCTCTTTATCTTGATTTATTCAACACTTTCTCTTATTTATCTATAATCTTAAAATATTAGATATAAGGAAAGGAGCTACTGAAAATATATCTAGTTCCCAATTTAGTCCAGATCTATCGTACACCCGCCCACCCTTTCCTTTCTTTCACTCTTCTCTTCCTTCTTTTCTTCCTTTTCTCTCTGTATGTCTGTCAACGTTTTTTGTTTATTTGTTTCTGTGAATTGTCAAATGCATATTGTTTAGACTATAATTCGACATAATTATTGTTTTAATCTCCAACTACCCATTTCTTGTATTCCTTTCTCCCCTGTATTTTGACATGTCTATATTGTTAATTGTAATTACAGTGATCCCTCGAGTATCGCGAGGGTTACGTTCCAAGACCCCTCGCGATACTCGATTTTTCGCGATATAGTGGTGCGGAAGTAAAAACACCTCCTGCGCATGCGCGCCCTTTTTCCATGGCCGCGCATGCGCAGATGGTGGAGTTTGCGTGGGCGGCGGGGAAGACCCAGGGAAGGTTTCTTCGGCCGGCCAGCAGCTGATCTGCTCGGCAGTGCCGCAGCAGCGAGGAGCCGAAGATCGGGGTTTCCCCGCCGCCCACGCAAAGGGGAAACCCCGATCTTCGGCTCCTCGCTGCTGCGGCGCTGCCGAGCAGATCAGCTGCTGGGCGGCTGAAGAAACCTTCCCTGGGTCTTCCCCGCCGCCCACGCAAAGGGGAAACCCCGATCTTCGGCTCCTCGCTGCTGCCCGCCCACCCGCCGCTCGCCCGCCCGCCCGCCGCTCGAGAGCAAGAGGGGGAGAGATAGAGAAAGAGAGAGAAGGAAAGAAAGAGATGAGAGAGGGAGGAAGAGAGTGTGAGAGAGGAAGAAGCAAGATAGAGAAAGAGAGAGAGAGAGAAAGATGAGAAAGGAAGAGAGTGACGTCATCGGGTGGGAAAAATCGCGATATAGCGTTTTGCGAAGATCGAGATCGCGAAAATCGAGGGATCACTGTAAATGTATTTATTGTATCTTTGTAAATAAACACTTTCATAAAAAAAAAAGAATTGGATTTGTACTGTTTCTTGTTGTGAGCCGCTCTGAGTCCTTGGAGAGGGGCGGCATACAAATCTAATTAATAATAATAATAATAATAATAATAATAATAATTATTATTATTATTAGTTATTATTAATTAGATTTGTATGCCGCCCCTCTCCAAGGACTCAGAGCGGCTCACAACAAGAAACAGTACAAATCCCAATTCTTTTTTTTTTTAATGAAAATGTTTATTTATAACTAGTCTGGAGGACAGAAGGAAAAGGGGGGACATGATCGAAACATTTAAATATGTTAAAGGGTTAAATAAGGTTCAGGAGGGAAGTGTTTTTAATAGGAAAATGAACACAAGAACAAGGGGACACAATCTGAAGTTAGTTGGGGGAAAGATCAGAAGCAACATGAGAAAATATTATTTCACTGAAAGAGTAGTAGATCCTTGGAACAAACTACCAGCAGACGTGGTTGGTAATACACAGTAACTGAATTTAAACATGCCTGGGATAAATATATATCCATCCTAAGATAAAACACAGGAAATAGTATAAGGGGAGAGACTAGATGGACCATGAGGTCTTTTTCTGCCGTCAGTCTTCTATGTTTCTATGTTTCTATAATAATAATAATATTTTTTCTGATGAAAAATATCCAAAGAACCCTTTGAACAATAAAGTAATTAAATGAAGACAATGTAATTTTCTTTTTCTCTGTAACTTTGGTGCAGGGCCGGATGCTCTCAGTAATGAAAAACATCACATCTTACCTGAAGGAAAAGTATCTGAGGAAGGTTCCAACGTCACATTTTGCTGCATTGCGAAGGAAAATGAATCTGTGACTAGTTTTACATTTGACGGGGAGAATCGCAACGTTACACACCAGCGACGAATACTTGAGACTAAAAAGACTAATTCTTCCTTCCCTGCTCGCTTTCAACTGGCTTGTGGATTTACTGGTGGTGGTGGTGGTGATTCAATTTATATCTACTCCAACAGTAAGCAGAAAATGTTCAGTCTCATTGCTTGTCACAATGGACATTCTGGGTTGTTTCAAAGGGCCTGGACTTCAGTTGACAGTAATCTCAGCCAACATGATCAGTAAACAGAGATTATGGGAATTACGATCTAGTAACATTAAGGGGGATCCCACATTGCTCTCCTCTGCTGGAGAGAATAGGATTATTTTAACGAGGACGGATTTGGATTTTAATCTTAAAATTTGTCTTTTTTTTAGAATAGAATAGAATAGAATTTTTTTATTGGCCAAGTGTGATTGGACACACAAGGAATTTGTCTTGGTGCATATGCTCTCAGCGTACATAAAATAAAATATACATTTGTCAAGAATCACGTGGTACAACACTTAATGATTGTCATAGGGGTCAAATAAGCAATGAAGAAGCAATATTAATAAAAATCTTAGGATATAAGCAACAAGTTACAGTCATACAGTCAACATGGGAGGAAATGGGTGATAGGAATGATGAGAAAAACTAGTAGAATAGAAGTGCAGATTTAGTAGAAAGTCTGACAGTGTTGAGGGAATTATTTGTTTAGTAGAGTGATGGCGTTCGGAAAAAAACTGTTCTTGTGTCTAGTTGTCTTGGTGTGCAGTGCTCTGTACGACGTTTTGAGGGTAGGAGTTGAAACAATTTGTGTCCAGGATGTGAGGGGTCAGTAAATATTTTCCCCGCCCTCTTTTTGACTTGTGCAGTATACAGGTCCTCAATGGAAGGCAGGTTGGCAGCAATTGTTTTTTCTGCAGTTCTGATTAAAAAAACATTCTTTGTTGTGATGTTTTTGATGTTAGGTGACCATTTTAGGTCTTGAGATATGATAGAACCTAGAAATTTAAAGGTCTCTACTGTTGATACTGTGTTGTCTAGTATTGTGAGAGGTGGAAGGGTGGAAGGGTTTCTCTTAAAGTCTACCACCATTTCCACGGTTTTGAGTGTGTTCAGTTCTAGATTGTTCTGGTCACACCACAAGGATAGTTGTTCAACCTCCCATCTGTATGCGGATTCATCATTGTCTCGAATGAGTCCGATCACTGTTGCATCATCTGCAAACTTCAGTAGTTAAACAGATGGATCGTTTGAGATTCAGTCATTAGTGTATAGAGAGAAGAGAAGTGGTGAGAGTACACAGCCTTGGGGTTTTTGGGATTTTGCTGAATTTTCTGCAATACTGAATGATTTCATACCCTAAAGTAGTGCTTGGACCATAGGTAGTTCTAGAAAACACACAAAAATGAGGGGGCTTTTTGGGGGGTGGGGGAGGTTTGCTTGCCAGCAGAAGTGATCATTACTTTCCGGTGGCTGCTTTTGGAAGCAAATGTAATCTAGTTCCTTCATTGATGATTTAATGCTCATCAGTTCCCTGCTGTTAATAGCAGGTTGGAATGCCGCTGCGACATTTGACTTCTGTGCATGTGTCGTCAACGAAATCTCACACGAGAACAATTGCACGCACAAGATTTTGCCACTTTTAGGTGATTTCTTTGCTTCAGTACATGCGTGGAAGCAAAAAAATGCCAAAAATTCGCCAAATCTCTTTCTCTCGCGTGTCCTCACACGAGATTTCACTTGCAGCGCTTTTGCTGAACTTGAATCTCGCACAGGAGCGCGTGTACATGCATTGGGGACGCACAACTGCGTGCGCATCAAGATTTCTGCTACCACATTATAGTGTGGCCCATACAGCCCACCAGTTGCTGATGTTAAATACACTGCTCAAAAAAGTAAAGGGAACACTTAAACAACACAATATAACTCCAAGCAAATCAAACTTCTATGAAATCAAACTGTCCACTGATTGACAACCAATTTCACATGCTGCGGTGCACATTCAACTTTGCACAGAACAAAGGATTCAATGAGAATATTTCATTCATTCAGATCTAGGATGTGTTCTTTGAGTGTTCTCTTTATTTTTTTGAGCAGTGTATTTGTAAGTAGCTCTGGCTCCTTGTGCTTGACATTCTGGATGAAGACAAGATTGAGATATTCATTCCCCCCAGGCCTATACAATTTATGCTTGGTATATTTGTGTGTATGTTTGGTTTTTAATAAGGGTTTTTAGTTATTTTAAATATTAGATTTGTTATATGTTGTTTTATTACTATTGTTAGCCGCCCCGAGTCTATGGAGAGGGGCAGCATACAAATCTAATAAATAATAATAATAATAATAATAATAATAATAATAATAATAATAATAATGAAGCACTATTATGCTGTTCTGAATTCCCAATGAAGAGGCAGAATATAAATTTAATCAAAAGTGAATGAAATTTATTTATTTATTAAATTTCTATGCCGCCCTTCTCTGCAGATTCAGGGCGGCTCACAACAGAAATAAATGCAAAAAAACCATATAAGAAATCTAACTTAAAATATATTCTAAACCCCCGATTCTTAAAACCAGTCATCCACCTTCACCTTATCATACATTATACATTAAGTCATCGGCTGGGGCTCGATGTTAAAACTCAATGACCCCAAGTCTTTTCCCAAATGTGAGTTGTTATACCTTGCGGAAGGCTGGGGGCAGTGCGAATCTCTGGGTGCAGTTGATTTCAGAGGGCTGGGGCCGCCACAGAGAAGGCTCATCCCCTAGTCCCCACCAGACTTTGTCTTGCTGATGGGATCTGGAGAAGGTCAACTCTGTGGGACCTAACCAGACACTGAGATACATGAGGCAGAAGACGGTCCCGGAAGTAATCTGGTCCAAAGCCGTGTAGGGCTTTATAGGTTGTAACCAACACTTTGAATTGTGTTTGGTGACCAATCGGCAGCCAATGCAGCTCGCGTAGTGTTGGAGAGATATGGGCATATCTTGGAAGGTCCATGACAGATAGCGCAGCTTCATTTTGCACAACCTATAGTCTCTGGACATTCTTTGAAGGTAGCCCCATGTAGAGAGCATTGCAGTAGTGACTGCAATGGGTGTGAGTGACTGTGAGAAGTGATTCCCTATCCAGATAGGGCCGCAACTGGTGCACCAGTTTCTTGAAATAGAAATACAGTGGTACCTCTACTTAAGAACTTAATTCGTTTTGTGACCAGGTTCTTAAGTAGAAAAGTTTGTAAGTAGAAGCAATTTTTCCCACAGGAATCAACGTAAAAGCAAATAATGTGTGCAAACCCATTAGGAAAGAAATAAAACCTTGGAATTTGGGTGGGAGGAGGAAGAGGAAGAGGAAGAGGAGGACAGTCGCTGTTGAAGGAAAAGGTGAGATGAGGGGAATCAAAAAATATCCAAAACTTTAAGGCTTAAAAAAAAAAAAGGACTCTGAGGCAGTAAGGAGGAGCATGCGCCTCCCTCTATTTGCTCTGGGTTGCCAAAGCCTCTTTAAGTGCCACCAAAAGGCTCCTCTGGCAGCCCAGAAAAGCCCGAGATGGCCAGGATTAAAGGGAGAGTGGCAGGAAACTGGCTGGGCGTTCATGCCGCTCTCAAATTTCCTTGGAAATTTTTCCGGGCTCAAGTTCTTAAGTAGAAAATGGTTCTTGAGAAGAGGCAAAAAAAATCTTGAATACCCGGTTCTTAGCTAGAAAAGTTTTTAAGTAGAGGCGTTCTTAGGTAGAGTCTTCGTAGAGGAGCGGCATACAAATCTAATAAATTATTGTTGTTGTTGTTGTTTGTTGTTGTTGTTATTATTATTATTATTATTATTGTTATTATTGTTATTATTATTATTATGTCAATGCAACTCAGCAAACGAGATCACTATGCTGGATTTCATATTTCATCACCAGTCGGGCGCTTCCCAAGCACCTAGGACAGCGTGATGTAACGGCGAATTATGTTTGTCGATCCCAGTAAAGCGGCCTTTTGCAATTGACAGATGGAGATTTTGTCAATTCCGACGGTTTTCAAATGTCCACTGAGATCCTTTGGCACTGCGCCCAGCGTACCAAGTACCACTGGGACCACTTTCATTGGCTTATGCTAAAGTCGTTGCAGCTCGATTTTTAGATCTTCGTATTTCACTAATTTCTCTAGCTGCTTCTCCTCAATTCTGTTGTCCCCTGGGATTGCGATGTCAATGATCCATACTTTTTTCCCCTCCACAATCACAATGTCTGGTGTGTTATGCTTCAGAATTCGGTCAGTCTGAAGTCGGAAGTTCCACAGTAGTTTTGCTTGCTCATTTTCGGCCACTGTTTCGGGCTTATGATCCCACCAGTTCTTTGCCACTGGTAAATGGTAGTTCCGGCACAAGTTCCAGTGGATTATTGTTGTTGTTGTTATTATTACTATTATTATTGTACCACTGTACTTGGGTGAGCCAATTTCCCTTTCAGAATAAAGCAGGAACAGGCAAACTCCAGAACTCTATAATCTTTATGGGCCAATGCCATTGGAAACCCCCTTGAATAAAAGTGGCAAAGTATCTGTACCCAATGCTTGCATTGATCAACTTTCTACTGGTAATTGGGATTAGTGGGAAACAAGATTTTTTTGGAAAGCAATTGTGTAGCGGAAATATATAAGAAAATAACATATGAATCTAAACTTGTTTTAATAGGGCAGCCTGATAAACCTCAAAACCTGAGCTGTGAAACTGAAGACATGATTAATATTAGATGTACTTGGGAACCTGGATATGTAGTGGAAAAAGATTACATTGACAAAGTCTGTCCAATGGAGTTTAATTTGTCTGATGTGTGAGTATTCTCAAATCAATCTTCCAAAGTCAATCCAAAACATAATACGAAGGAGCTTAGGCTAAGTTGCATCAGGATTTATGGAGTACCTTAGAAAATAATATTTAGGGATGCTGAAGAACTTAATGCTAGGAGACGAAATTTGTCTTGTATAAAAGAGACTGATGACTATAAGAAAGTTAAAACAAACCAGCTATTTGCATATTTCACTTGAATGGAGGAAACTCTTGACATTTTGCTTACGGTTATTGCATGCCTGTACTAAAATAGATATATGTTATCTATTTTAAAATAGATGAAATTTATAGTGGCTTAGAGATAAATCTTGCTTCAGGATAAATCTTGAACTTGTAGGCTATGGTGAAATTTCTTTAATGCATTATTTTTGTCTGCAACTGGAATTAATACTATCTTTTCTTTTTCCCATGCTATTTTTTGAAAGCTCTTCTACAAAAACATATTGCAGTACAAAGTTCCAAAATTACGCTTGTTCATTCAAGAGGGACAACCAGTTTCTATACAATGTAAACTTAACCTCCAGAAATTGCCTTGGACAGAAAGAAGAGCAGCTTAGTTTTAATGTAATGAACAGAGGTAAGGCTTGATTTTCTTTACTAAATTTTGCATTTCATCCTGTTGTCGTAGTCTTAATAGTATGAAATAGACAGGGGAAGGTAAAAATGCCCTCTCCATCTTCCTGGAGCTCTCTGGAAGCCAAAAACACCCTCCCAGAACCTCTGGGTTAGCCAAAAATCAGCTGGGCGGCACACACATGCATGTTGGAGCTCAGCTAGGGCAACATTTCATGTGCCAACACATATAGCTCAGTGTGCCACTTGTGGCACCCATGCCATAGATTTGCCATCACTGTTCTAAGGTATTGATTTACTTTTTTTCCCAAGAATCCTCATATTCCTTCATTTTTCTCTTTTCAACTAGTTCGGCCTGTCATTATCGTTAAGCCATCAGTAGGTCATCTAAACGCTACTTTCATCCAGTTATCTTGGCAGATAAAACCAATAGATGCAAACCTGTCATCGCTATGCCAGATCAATGTTGGTGAGAATAAGGTGAGATGCATCAATATCTATATAAAGTAATAGCATCTCTCTCCATCCTGTTATAAACCCTGCACGAGAAGTCAGAGTTGGTTGTTTACATGTGTCTTATTTAATTTTAAAACATTTTAGTTTTCTATGTTATAATTGCAAAACTGGCCAAACTCTAACCTTTAGACACACTCCAACCCAAATCTCAATCTTAATTATTATTTATTTATTATTTATTTATTTATTTATTTAATTTAATTTATTAGATTTGCATGCCACCCTTCTCCGAAGATTTGGGGCGGCTAATCATGGCACAATTGATCTTATCATAAACAGTAAATCCATCTGAGGACCCAGATTGTTGGGGGCAATATGCTGACTCTGTAAACCGCTTAGAGAGAGCTGTAAAAGCACTGGGAAGCGGTATATAAGTCTAAATGCTATTGCTAAGTGCCATGCTTTGCTAAGACACCAAATAGTGGATTATATTCAGTGGTGTCCTCTTAGTTGCCCAGAAATGGTTGGTGAATCTAATGTTACGTTGTCTTTTCCAAAGAATGAGAGACACTCTTTGGGCAAACATTGGGATTCAATATGTAAATTAAATTTTTTAGAGTTTAAGTTGATTGGAAAGGTGGATAGGTACATTTTTAAAGTATTAAATAATGGAAACAATTCCTTTAGCTCAAATTCTAGTCTTGGTGGCTTCATAGATATGTCTGTGTAGGCAGTGGTGGGCTTCCACTTACCTCACTACCTGGATGGTCCTTGGCAGCAGATGTGGGTGTGCCTGACACATGCGTGCATGCGCCCCGCACAAGATTTGGTTTCTGCGCATGCGCAGCAAGCGAAATCTCATGATATTTCAGCTATTTTCGCTGATATTTTTGCTTCCTTGCATGTGCAGAAGCAAAAACAAAAAAAAATTGATGAAATCAAGTGAGATTTCGGCTATTTTCACCGGTATTTTTGTTTCCACGCAGAAGCAAAAACCCGACGATTTTCGCTGGAAATCTGTTGGTCGTGCCGTTCCTGGGCCATTTCCACTTCCTGGACGGCATCCCCCCTCATGGTGGGAGGAGCCCATGACTGTGTGTATGTTTCTTGAAGGCAGTATAGATGTGACTTGCAGTTGCTTTCTTTCAAGATTCATTGTTTAGATTTTTCAGTGTAGTCTACAGTTCTGGATTTTCTGATGGACTCAAGTCCGAGCGCAAAACAGATCTGATCCTGCTTAGCTTTTTGGGATAGGCCAAAATTTCTTACATTCTGCCATCTGTAGTTACATTCCAGAAACAAAAGTTATTCCAGTGAATGATAGTATTTGGCCTTTTAACAGGTTCATTCTTTTTATTTTGCAGTACAATATCACAGCGCAGTCCAATTCAAAGTCTCATTTCCTCTTCCAACTGGGTGGACTGCAGCCTGCCACAAAATATAGATTTAAAGTACGCTGCGCTGCAGATGTCAGGCCCTTCTGGAAATGGAGTAACTGGACACAGAGTATATCAGCTGAGACCTCTGAAGCTGGTGAGCAATCTATTGTGGAAGACAAGTTTAAGGGACATGGAACCTAGAGTGTATGTTGTCTTCCCTATCTGGTGTCCTCCAAGTATTGGCCTATAACTTCTATCATCTCCAGCTAGCACAGACAGACTGTTGAAAGAGTGCAGGGCAATATATTGGGCAAGTACTAAATATCAAGGCATAAATAAGGAAAGAGTTTAGTCAAAACCATTGTTCTTTGAAAGACAAAGAAAGTACAATGGCACCTCTACCTACGAATGCCTTTACTTACGAACTTTTCTAGATACGAACCAGGAGTTCAAGATTTTTTTGCCTCTTCTCACGAACCATTTTCCACTTACGAACCCGAGCCGCTGAAACGGTAACCAGAAAAAGCATGGAGAAGCCTCTGTGGGGCCTCTCTAGGAATCTCCTGGAAGGAAACAGGACCGGAAAAGGCAGGGAGAAGCCTCCATGGGGCCTCTCTAGGAATTTCCTGGGAGGAAATAGGACCTCCACCCTCCCTGTGGTTTCCCCAATCACACACATTCACTTTTACATTAATTCATATGGGGAAAAATTGCTTCTTCTAATGAAATTTCTACTTAAGAACCCAGTCACGGAACAAATTAAGTTTGTAAGTAGAGGTACTACTTGCCATAAATATATCCAACAGTGACGTTCTTTATTTGTATTTTGTCCTGAAGAATCTTAAGAGCTTTTGGTAAATTAGTTCGAGATATATCTAGTGATTTCCCCCAAACTTCCAGATTAGATACTTAAATAATATCTCAAGAGTTTTCTGAGAAACTTCTGGTTGCTAGATTTCATGCTCTGCCTTCTACGTTAGTGAAAGAGGTATAATAATACTCCAGTGGTAGAATATATAAGACACTCGCTATCTCGTGGGAAAATAGAGCTTATTGTGCGGTCCACTTTACCAGCCTGGTGCCTGATCTCATTATGCCTCTTTTACTCACATATATATCTCCTGGAATCTCCAGAAGAAAATCAGTTTGGTTTAGTGCTTAAGGCATCAGGCTAGAAACCAGTGGACTGTGAGCTCTAGTCCTGCCTTAGGCACAAATCCATCTGGGTGACTTGGGCCAGTCACGCACTCTCAGCCTTAGGACAGAGGCAATGGCAAAACCACTTCTGAAAATCCTTGCCAAGAAAACTTATTTATTTATTTATTGATTGATTGATTTTGTCCATAACACAATGAGGGTTTTAGTGGGTATACACATAGTAAAATACATGATGAAAGTTATAGAGGAGATACTCATAGTAAAATATATCTAAGAAAGAATAGAAGAGAAGTTATAGGAATAGAACATATCAATGAAAGAATAAAAGAAGAGATATAGGAATAAAAGAAAGGTATAGGAGATATAGGAAAGCAATAGGAGAGGAACCGAAGGCACTCTAGTGCACTTGTACTCGCTCCTTACTGACCTCTTAGGAATCTGGATAGGTCAGCCATGGATAATCCAAGGGTAAAGTGTTGGGGGTTTGGGGATGACACTATGGAGTCTGGTAATGAGTTCCACGCTTCGATAACTCGGTTACTGAAGTCATATTTTTTACAGTCAAGTCTGGAGCGGTTAATATTAAGTTTAAATCTAAATTGTGTGCTCTTGTGTTGTTGTGGTTGAAGCTGAAGTAGTCGCCGACAGGCAGGACGTTGCAGCATATGATCTTGTGGGCAATACTTAGATCATGTTTAAGGCGTCTTAGTTCTAGGCTTTCTAGGCCCAGGATTGAAAGGCTAGTGTCATAGGGTATTCTGTTTCGAGAGGAGGAGTGAAGGGCTCTTCTGGTGGACTTTTAGAGCCAAAGATCGGGCAGAATTGGAATGGAGGGCAAAATAAATTTCTAGAAGGGTGGCACATTTTGCTCAGTGGTTATTGTTATTCAGTTTTCGAAACTTTCTTTTAATATAAGTCTTTTTATGGTTAATCCTCCTCCTTTGGGGAATAGGTGAAAGATGGCTCTGTATTGTTTTATTATTATTATTTTATTTATTCTTTGTCCAATATACAATACATATGAAAGAGAATAGACAATAAGTAATATATATAAAGATAGGAAGTAAAAAAGAAGAGAAGTAGATAGGAAGAGAATATATATAAAGGAGAGAATATATATTGTCTGAGAATATCATCTCTTTTTCTCTTTGTGAATAGACAACTGGTCCTAAAATGTAAAAAAAATGTCACTTTTCTCCTCACAAATGAGAGATTCTATTCTTACCTGAACTCAGTTGGATATTTACAGAATTAATACTGTATTGTGAATTTATATCCTTTATTCTTATTTCAGGAATAGCTCTTTTACAAAGACAATTAAAGTAAGAAAGAAATGGTTATCGGAATGAAAATTTTGAAAGCATTCTCAAAGAGTGCAGGTGTTCATCTTAAGGTGCTTGTGACTTGTGAAAGTGTAGAAGATGCTATTAATATAACAGTATATTTATATAATTATAATCTTTCCAGTTGATCACCAGATCTGCTTCCATTCTGTTTTATATGCTTTGATTTTCAGCTCCAACAGGATTGCTTGATATCTGGAGACATATTAACTCGGGCTTGGGGCAACGTGATGTAACTGTCTTCTGGAGGGTAAGCCTGGGCATACATACAATATAAAACTGATAGGACATATAGAAATGTATATTAATGTATAGTCAACACATTGTTCCTATGCTAAGTACAGAAAGATAACAAGAATTGTAAGAAACAAGCAATCAATAAGATAATAGACTAAAAATGGACAACAGATGGTCCATAAATATTGACTTTCTCCATCCATCTGAGATATGATCATTTGTCTATACAATGCTTTATAGAAAGACAAAGAATGGTATCATCCTTGGTTTCAGACAACATTCTGTACTAATGATAAAGCCTAGTGGTCATAGAAAAGTTCATAGAGGATGATAAAATTATGAGATAATATTCTGCTTTTAACAAAAATAAATATGAGACAGCAATAGTATTTGTGAAGTAGAATTATATGGGATATTGTACTACAAACTTTGCACACTATTAAATGACATTTCTTTGGTTGTGAGATTTTTTTCCCCATATAGTAAATTACTGTGTAATAGATTCTGCAAAATGGAAGAGCAGCATTTTCACTGTTAATGGATTGATCCGTCACATTAAAAACAACCGAGGAAGTCTTTTCTGTTAAAAGAATATAAGAGAATGAGAAAACATTTCCTCTTATGAAAGTGTTCAACACAATCATGAATAGTTCACCTACTTGCTTGACCTACTGCATAGTTTACTCTGTTACCTGCACACAATAAATACAGTAAATAAATCAGGGTTCATTCAGGGTGTAGGAAAGAATAGTGTCAGATTCTGTAGACCCAAGTCTTGAATACAAAGATGTCTATATTGTATAAGCCAGGGATGGCGAACCTTTTTTTCCTCGGGTGCCAAAAGAGTGTGTGTGCATGCTATCGCACATGCACGAGTGCCCACACCCATAATTCAATGCCTGGTGAAGATGAAAACAGCCCCCTGCCCGGAGGCTCTCTAGAGCCTGTTTCTCAAATTCTGGTGGGACAAGTAGGCTTGTGTTTTGCCCTCACCAAGCTCCAAAGGTTTCCCTGGAGCCAGGGGAGGGTAAAAATGCCCTCCCCCAGCCCCCTGCAGGCTCTCTGGAAGCCAAAAACGCCCTCCCAGAGCCTCTGTGCAAGCCAAAAATCAGCTGGCCGGCACACACATGCACGTTGGCGCTGAGTTAGGGCAACGGCTCACGTGCCAGCAGATATGGCTCTGCGTGCCACCTGTGGCACCCGTGCCATAGATTCACCATCACTGCTATAAGCCATTGTAGAAGAGATGTAGCTTTATGCTATTGGTCGCAAAGTGAGAAAACTGATGAGGTCTGTAATGAAAAACAATTTTATTTTATTTATTTTTTTTCAAATAAAACAGAAAGCTTTATTAAAATCTGTATTTAAATATACAATGTCAATTCAACACTTTATAAAATTGAAAAAGAAAATTGTTTAAGTATTGCTAAACTTTAAAATGGAGGGAACCTCACAAAAACCTAGCAGAAATTTGAATGACTTTAGAATGAGTGCTTTTAGAATTTTTAAATTGACATTTAGATTTGTTTGAAACAGCATTTATATGGTGAGAGATATATCTTCATATTTTCTTTTTTTTAAAAAAAATAATTTTTATTTACATATATACAATAGGACAATAACGACAAACGATACATTTACATAAAAAATGAAAAAAACAAGCAAGAGATATGTTCTTCTCTCTTCCGGTAGTGGGGACTGTTGACAACGTCCTCTCTTTTTAAAAAAAATTCTTGGCGGTGTTAAGACCAGTGGTTTAAGTTGTATATTGTTGTAGTTGAGTTCTTATGTTATAGATTCTTATCAAATAAACAAAACTAAAATTGTCTTGGTTGTTTAATAAGATTGTTCTTTATGCTATTTCTTTATCTCACAGCACTATAAAGAGATGTTCTTTTATTTAACCAGATGTAAAATTCTTCCCATATTTGGTAGTATTTTGTTTTTTCTTTTTCTTTTAGTTCCATTGTTAATTTATCTGCTTCAGCACAATCTAACATTTTTTTAATTAAATTCCGTTCGTTTGGCATATTTTCATTTTTCCAAAATTGTGCTATTCTAGAAAGGTGCATTGATGAGAACTGTTTTTTGAGAGAATTTTGGTTCCCTGCCCATAGGAATCCTCAGATTTTCATGCTAATGGAAAGATCCAAAAATATCACCTATCCTGGGAAAATTTGGAGGACCCTTCTGTGCGTCACAATGACTCAGTTTCTGCGTCACAGAGTTACACCATTTCTCTTGGCAACCATTCATACAAAATCCTTGTTTGGGCACAGAACAGCGTATCTACATCGTCTCCCTCTGTGATCATCATCCCAGCAACAGAGAGAAACGGTGTGTGTTCATTCAAACATGTTACTGCAATGAATCCTCCTTTTCTGAACCAGGAAGCAATGTGAAATATCACAGCTCCAGAGATTTTTAAAATTAATTTCCATGATTACATAGTAAGATTCTGCTGCTATTGTATAGGAGTCTACGGAGTGGGGCGGCATACAAATCCAATGAATGAATGAATGAATGAATGAATGAATGAATGAATGAATAAATAAATAAATAAATAAATAAATAAATCTCATTTACTTATATCCTGGCTTTATTATTTTTATAAGAGAAGTTCCAACTCTGTGCTACAGAGTTGACAGCATAATCATATCAAAAAATAAATCCTATTTTAATTTCATAGGATATATTTTCTTGTGATTGGGGTTGGGCTTTTCACTCAAATTCCGCAGAATGAAAAAACACAAGAGTTACAACACAAGAGTTTTTTTAATTGAATTCTTAAAACAAGCAGGCCAGCAGCACATCGTGAAATGTAAGAGTCTTTTCTCTGCCAGCAGAAAACAAAACAACCGATTTTACTGTTTTATTTATTACCTGTATATCTAGGGCTTGTTCTTGGTTACACTTAATTACAGTTCAAATAAGGCAGGCAAACATTTTTTTCTGGAATGTCTCCATAACATCGCCTGCACTTCATGGTAAATGAGAATGCATGTTTACCAAAGCTTGACAAATATTGTTGGAGGATCAACAGAACCTTTGCATTTTTGTATAAGTCTCTCCAAAAAACACTGTGAGAGAAGGATAAATATTGTGAATGACATTTAAAAATTTTGATACTGATGCTTCACAATTATTGCATTTTTTTAAGGTACAGTGCATTATAGCGAGGAGACCACAGACAACAATGAAGCACATAAAATTTATATTGCTTGGAAGCATCAAAGCAAGTTCAGTCAGTATGTTATTGACTGGTGCAACCAGCCCACAAGTCCTTCGTGTGATTTTCAGTGGAAGAAATATGGGCAAATCAAGTCCAGTGATCATATTGCATCTGGTGAGAAACATTTTAAATTCGTTAATGAATAATTCCAGAGGAGATCATTGTTCTCTGGTTGTTAAAGCTACCGTAGCAATGAAGTCTTCTTGAGTAATTTTATGGGCAAATCTGTATAGCTTCCTTGGCTGCAATATACACTGCTCAAAAAAAAAGAAAAAAGGGAACACTTAAACAACACAATATAACTTCAAGAAAATCAAACTTCTGTGAAATCAAACTGTCTACTTAGGAAGCAACACTGATTGACAATCAATTTCACATGCTGTTGTGCACATTTGACTTTGTACAGAACCAAGTATTCGATGAGAATATTTAATTCATTCAGATCTAGGATGTGTTATTTGAGTGTTCCCTTTATTTTTTAGAGCAGTATAGAAACTATTAGCCCTTGTTTTCTTCTTGAATACAGTGATACCTCGTCTTACAAACGCCTCGACATACAAACTTTTCGAGATACAAACCTGCGGTTTAAGACTTTTTTGCCTCTTCTTACAAAGTATTTTCACCTTACAAACCCACCGCCACCGCTGGGATGCCCCATCTCTGGACTTCCGTTGCCAGCAAAGCACCCATTTTTGCGCTGCTGGGATTCCCCTGAGGCTCCCCTCCATGGGAAACCCCACCTCTGGACTTCCGTGTATTTGTGATGCTGCAGGGGAATCCCAGCAGGGAAATCCCAGCATTGCAAAAATGAGTGCTTCGCTGGCAACGGAAGTCCAGAGGTGGGGTTTCCCAGCGAGGGGAGCCTCAGTGAAATCGCAGCATCACAAAAGCACAGAGGTCCAGAGGTGGGGTTTCGAGGACTTCTGTGTTTTTGCGATGCTGCGATTTACTTTCTATCACTGTCCAACTTTTGTACATAAGCACAATGGCAGCCATTTTCATTTTTCATCTCATGACAACTACATTTGTGGTAAAGAGCCGGAGTGGCGCAGCAGGTAGAGTGCTGTACTGCAGGCCACTGAAGCTGACTTGTAGATCTGAAGGTCAGCGGTTCAAATCTCATCACCGGCTCAAGGTTGACTCAGCCTTCCATCCTTCCGAGGTGGGTAAAATGAGGACCCGGATTGTGGGGGCAATAGCCTAGCTCTGTTTAAAAAGTGCTGTTGCTAACATGTTGTAAGCCACCCTAAGTCTAAGGAGAAGGGCGGCATAAAAATTGAATAAATAAATAAATAAAATAAATAAATAACGCCCATGACACTTGAAAAGATAAATTAAATCAAAGGCTCCATATAGTTCTTACAAGTCAATATTTCCAACTTTCCCAAACATCATCACTAGTTTCCACTTATTTATTTATTTGTTTGTTTTTTCAAGTACATATTTATTAATTATTTATTATTATTATCAAGGTTGGGAATGTTCATGGCAGAAATAAGATTCAAACTGCAGATATAGGTGGTATTATTATTATTATTATTATTATTATTATTATTATTATTTATTAGATTTGTATGCCGCCCCTCTCCGTAGACTCGGGGCGGCTCACAACAATAATAAAAACAATGTATAGCAAATCTAATAATTAAAAGTCACTAAAAAAACCCTTATTAAAAAGCAAAACATGGACACAAACATACCATGCATAAACTGTATATGGTAGTATTGGCAGTATACAAAGATAACAATGTGAACCGCCCCGAGTCTTCGGAGAAGGGCGGCATACAAATCTAATAAATAATAATAATAATAATAATAATAATAATAATAATAATAATAATAATAATGGTGATGATGATGATTATATACCTGATATTAGTAAGAGGGAAACATTAGGGGAGGAGATGGAAGGCATGCTAGTACATTTTATATTCCTAACTTTGTGATATATTTCTGGAAATGTATTTTAGATGCCTTCAAACCTGGGGTAAGATACACTTTTAATGTGTATGGAATACAAGATGATAGAAGTCATTTATTGGAAAAGAAGGCTAAATATCTCAAAGAAATGGGTAAGTTACTCTAAAATTCTATATGTCAAATTGGACTATGATTGCAATTTGCTATGCACATGTATAGCTGCAGTGGATTGCTCCTGGTTTGTCTGGTTTGGCGAAGCAGTAGCGGTGATGGCAGAAGGCTCCACCTACCCGCCCGGGACACTTCTGCACATGGTGCGTGGCGCATGCGTGCAAACAGGTAGCAATGGGATTTAGAACCCACTATTGGTGTATAGCACACAGCCTTTATGTCAGTGCAGAATTTGCTGTAGACTGCAGTTTTGCTGTACTGTGATCTCTGTTCAGCAGCGATTTGATTTATTCTGTAACTTGTCTCATTGCAAAAGTGGAACACTGAAGAGCTATGGGTAATGTGTTTCCTCTGTGGGAATTCATGTTTGCTTCCCAGTTACTGTGCTTCAGCAAAAACAGGATTTATTCACAGATTCTTTAAAAGGAAATATGATGGAACCGTTCGTTAGGTCTTTATTCTCATTATCAGTCCAGATTGTTATTATTATTATTATTATTTTGCATAAGAAAAGACAGATATTCACCATTCTTAAAGATACATTTGAGGGTTAATCTTGAATGTCTATTGTAAATATTTACAGTAGTTCTATCTGCCTATCCAGACCAGATGGTAGGAGTAAGATAAAAGTCTTTTATTCCTCCTCTTATTGGTGAAGTAGCTGGCTGTAAGATGTCCGGATACTGCTTGAATTTTTAATGGAGTTGCATCATGGATGGCAGTGGGGTGCTAACTCTGCCTTTATCTCATAAAGGAATACACAATTAGCTTTGATCTTTGGCAGCAGCCTAGCCACTGGACTGTTATCTTTTAACTCCTCTCTCTGAGAAGCTGCCAAGATGAACTCACATTCTTGAATTTGGCTTGTATAAAAGATGCTTTCTATATAAAAACATTGATTTGAAATATCAGCGTGTGGATTCCTCCTTTGTTTTCATACTGCGTAGTCCCGGGATACTGTTCTGCCTGGCTGTGGGCCACCCAGAAATGAAGTAATTAACCAAACACACACACTTGCAGGCTTGTAAAAAGGAAGCAAAGAGGTTCTCTTTATGTACAGAAAATTGCAAGCCTCGGCGTCTGCCGGAGTAATGTTATTTTATGAGCCCAACAGGTCAGAGTTAATCACTCAAGTCAACACAAAAGCCTATCTGGCTTACGTCAGCCAAATAATTCACGACTTGAATGTCAGAATGTCCAAAGATATCCACAGCAAACACGAAACCACAATTCATCAAAGTCTTTCTCCAAAAACTGAATGATAAACTCCCACACCGTTCAAAACCTCCCCTTTTTCAAGGCTGCAGCAGTGTCATTAATTCTTAACGCCTGTGACCTAGAATCTGTTTCTTCATTTGTACAGCTGGTCTTGGTGTTCCAGCATTCTCCTTACTTGGACATTGAGAATAGGATTGTCCATTATTTCATCCCCGTCTGACTCAGATGAAACTCTGGCTGGAGATATGACCGGCTCCATTTCCCTCTCTTCGACTCCAACCCTTTCCTCATCCCTTTCTCCTTCTGGTTCACTATCTGATTCCTTCTCCAACCAGACGGTTCTTCTGTGAGCAGATGGCTCCAACTCCTCTGAGTCAAAATCAGCAGCCATAGGAGCTGGCCTGAAGCCAACCACAACAGATACTAAGTTGTGAATCCATTTTGGAATGCCTTCCTGCTTGTACTGGCACGACTTCCTTCATTAATGCTGTTTGTAAACTAACAGATCTCTCTGGAGTAACGTTTTCATTTACATGATCTTTAGTCATGTAGATGAGTAACGAAAGTCTGGTCAGCAGACCTTAATTAGATAGGTTAGTTTATTTCCATTTTTATTTTCAAAATTTGTGATGATCGGTTCTCAGAATAAAGTCTTGCACTGAGCACAAATGGTAATTTAACCATAATGTGTAAAGATACAAGGATTAAACCCAATACATAGTAAAAGTTGTCAATTTTTTGTTTTCCAGAACCACCATCTCATGACCTCCCATGTAATATAAGTTCAATCACTGCAAATTCATTTAAAGTCACTTGGAACCAATATGGTCAAGAATTCAAATATGGTTTTATTAGAGGCTACATGCTTTACATGAAAATGGATAATCAAAACTGTTCAGTAAAAGGATTCAAACCATTAATACATCCAGGTAAGTGATCCTTTTTCTCCAGAATAATATATCCAAGTGAAAACTGAGCTTTATGTAGAAATTGGTAGACAGTACTTGTAAAGCACAAAATAAGATGAAACATTGTTCATAAATCATGGTTTTTTCATAAATAAATGAAGATAATCCAAGAAGAAAAACAAAGTTAAAAATGTCAAGGTCTAAACCAGTATTTCTTAACCTCAGCAACTTTAAGTTGTCTGGACTTAGAAGATTCTGGGAGTGGAAATCCATACCTCTTAAAGTTGCAAAGGTTGAGAAATACAGTGATACCTTGTCTTACGAACCCCTCTTCATATGAACTTTTTGTGATACGAACCCAGTGCTTAAGATTTTTTTGCCTCTTCTTCCGAACTATTTTCACCTTACGAATCCGAGTTGCCGCCGCTGGGATGCCCCGCCTCCGGACTTCCGTTGCCAGCCAAAGTGCGGGGATTCTCCTGAGCCTCCCCTTGCTGGGATTCAAAGCAGCGCCGGCAAAAATGAAGGGAATCCCAGCGAGGGGAGCCTGAGGGAAATCCCAGCAATGCAAGAACGGGTGCTTCGGCTGGCAACGGAAGTCTGGAGGTGGGGTTTCCCAGCGAGGGGAGGCTCAGGGAAATCCCAGCTCTTCGGCTGGCAACGGAAGTCCAGAGGTGGGGTTTCCCAGCGAGGGGAGGCGAGGGGAAATCCTAGCACTTCGGCTGGCAACGGAAGTCTGGAGGTGGGGTTTCCCAGCGAGGGGTGGCTCAGGGAAATCATAGCGCTTCGGCTGGCAACGGAAGTCCGAAGGCAGGGATTTCCAGCGGCGCAAGGCAAAAGGGGTGACTTTTGGAATGGGGTTGCACACATTATTTGCTTTTACATTGATTCCTATGGGGAAAATTGCTTCGTCTTATGAACTTTTCATATTACGAACCTGTTTACGGAACGAAATAAGTTCGTAAGACGAGGTATCACCGTACTACTTTAGAGAGTTACAATGGAGGAAAAACCGTGTGGAGAAACCAGAAGTATATTTTAATTTGGAAATACTCTGCACTTGGTTTTTTTCTGAATGCCTCCAACTTATGAAGGTTGGTTTTTTTCTTCAAGAGTGTTGGTTGATTGATACAGACTTTTCTTTATTTTCACTCCATTCCTCCTTACGTTAGCTTGCTTTCAGCAACTTCTTTATTGTTTAAGAATTTTAAAAAATGCTGCAGATCTTCAAAAAGGAGTAACAGCCTATGGCTAAAAAAATCTCTTTTAATTGCATTTATATTTCTTTTTAAAATGAATATTGTTGTGTTACACATTTAGCCAGTTGCAGAGGGCCACCCCAACTGAAACTCTGTTTTCTCTGGCAGAGGGCTCGGCCCGCCACAGGCATCTCTGACATGAAGTGACATCTAATTGGCCATGCCCACCACTGGGTTAGAGCTAAGAAATGCTGCACAAAATGTAGCTTCTAGCTTTAATTGTTAGAAAAGGGGTAATTCAGAAAGGAGTTTCAATGCTTGTTCATCTGTACTGCTGGGAAAAAGGAACCCAGAAGCAGGAATTGAGCTGTGCATGTTTACAGTCCTGTTCATTCGTGGGTAAACCAGAATCCTTAATACTTCCTGTTTTTTTGTGTGTGTGATGCACACACCTTACATTGTTGATCAGCTCATATTCGTGTTGTTGACTGTTAAGCCACATTTGAGGCTTCAGTCGTCAAATAATGAGTGTTATGAACCTACATAAAAGCGAACAACATTGAGAAATGCTTGATTATGAAAAGCAGGAATGGGTTTTTAAGCGTGATTGTGAAGTAGCAGTGAAGGGGATGCTAAGAGCCATTCATCTTAACAATAAAATCAGTATTTGCAGAGAGCAAGGTAGACTCTTGTTTCTGACCTAAACTTTCTTCTTGAATGCAGGTAATCTGATAATATGCAGTTACAAAATCGAAAAACCAAGCCAAACTGAATTCACCGTGGAACATTTGAAACCCAGTACCAAATATTTATTTGCAGTTCAGGCTTATGCTGTCAATCCTAATTATACTGATGGTGTTGTCTTTAAGACAGTGAATACGCGATATGATGGTAAGTCCTGCTCGTTTGTATTTATTTACTAAACATGGAACTTCTTTTGAAATTTGGCAGCTTGTGTGCTTGGATCCGTATCTTTCATTTATTTTGTATATAATGTCATTTCTACACATTTCTATGTGTAGCAGCAACCATTGCAGCATATTGCAAGTTCAGTGAAGAGTGAATAAGATGATCAAAGAAGCGGTGAAATCTACTTACCTTCCCTACTGGTTTGGGAGCGCGCACGGCACCATCACACACGGTTTTTCACCCTCTGCACATGCACAGAGGGTTAAAAACACACAAAAATTGCCAACATCCAGTTGTATGGGCACAGCCATACAACATCCAGTTGTATGGGCACAGCCACTACAGATCCTCCAAACCTCTGGCGGCTGTCACTACCGTTCTGCCCGAACCGGGCCGAACTGATAGAATTTCAAAGGCTAGAGACTAAACCATAGGAAGAACAGCTGAACATTTTGGCTACTCTAAAGAAAAGAAGAATTAGGGGTGACATGATAGCAGTATTTCAGTATTTCAGGGGCTGCCACAAAGAAGAGGGGGTCACATTATTCTTCAAAGCACCAGAGGGCAGGACAAGAAATAATGGTTGGAATCTGATCAAAGAGAGAAGCAACTTGGAATTAAGGAGAAACTTTGTTTGTTTATGTGTGTATGTATTTATTGATTTATTCATTCAGGGGGTAAGATCAAAGCAACATGAGAAAATATTCTTTTACTGAAAGAGTAGTAGATCCTTGGAACAAACTTCCAGCAGACGTGGTAGATAAATCCACAGTAACTGAATTTAAACATGCCTGGGATAAACATATATCCATCCTAAGATAAAATACAGAAAATAGTATAAGGGCAGACTAGATGGACCATGGGGTCTTTTTCTGCCGTCAGACTTCTATGTTTCTATGTTTCTATTCAGTTATTCATTTGTTTGTTTGTTTATTGATTGATTGATTGGATTTGTATGGGACATACAAGGGACTCTGGGTGGCTCCCAACCAAGGAACAAAACATACGCTGTAGCATTATAACCCCTTAAAAGACAATCTAAAACAATTTAAAACCAACAATTAAAAACAATTAAATCAGTTAAAAACCATACATATCATTAATGGCCGGATCCCGATACTGTACCATCAGATCAACGACCCCAGGCTTGCCAGAAAAGCCAGGCCTTTACAGCTCTCCAGAAGGCCAGTAGGGTGGAGGTAGTCCGGATCTCAGGTAGCTGATTTCAGAGTTGGAGCAGCCACAGAGAAGGCCCTCCCCCCACGGGCCCACCAGCCATTTAGCTGACGGGACTCGTAGAAAACCAACCCTATGGACTCTTTTATCGGTTGCTGGGAGCTATGCAGCAGAAGGTGGTCTTGAAGATAGTTTGGCCCTAAGCCATGTAGGGCTTTAAAGGTAATGACCAACAGCTTGGACCAATTCAGTCTGCGGAGAATTGGTGTAGTGAGGCTGTACCTAGGTGTACCCACAACAGCTCGCGCGGCTGCATTCTGGACCAGCTGTAGTCTCCAAACACTCTTCGGGCGTAGCCCCATGTAGATCGCGTTGCAATAATCTAACCTTGAGGTGACAAGGGCATGAGTGACCATGAGAAGAGCCTCCTGATCCAAGTAGGGTTGCAATTGGTTCACGAGGCAAACCTGTGCAACTTCCTAACAGTAAGGACAATTATCCAGTGGAACAGCTTCCTTCAAAAATCGTGGATGCTTTAAGAAAAGACTGGACAGTCACTTGCCTGAGATAGTATCGATTCTCCTGGTTGAGCAGGGGGTTGGACTAGAAGACCTTGAAGGCCCCTTCCAGCTCTATTCTATTTTAAATTCTACACATAGCATGTAAAGGTAAATGTTTCCATTTCTTAGCAGAGGGAGCCATCAGTGTCCAAAAACATTTTCATGGTCACATAGCCTAAAATGCCAAGGTGCATGGAATGCCGTAACCTTCTCGCAAAGTGGTACCTATTTATCTACTCCCATTTGCATGGTTTTGAATTGCTAAGAAGGGATGGGGCAAGGATGGAAGCTTACTCCATCTCATAGCATATGGGTCTTGAACCCGGGCTGTCAGCTTATAGTTGACAAGCTCAGCACTTTTAATCATTGAGCCATCTTGCCCCTCTCCACCTGTAGCATGTAGGAGATGGCTAATAGTCTAAAAATTAACCAATTAAAATAAATTAAACCTGGCCAAAAACCATGCTTGCAAAGGACAATATTGTGAATATTAGTTCAGCATTTGTGGAAGTTTTGTGGAATAAGCAGAATGCTGAGCAAGCATGTATTTTTAAAAAGTCATTCCATCAAACTTAATATCCAGATAATGTTGTACCAATAAAGCAGTTTCTGAGATAAGTGGACATTAAACTTTTAAAACCTTGAATTTTTCATTCTGAAATGCACGGATAACCTTGCATGATTATTTCAGAGGGGTTTTTTTGTGTGTGAACAGTTTGCTATTATTTCAAGACTTTGTTTGTTTGTTTGACTTTTATGATGCCACTCGATTTGGGGCGGCTCATAACATATAATAAAACAATACATAACATTTCAGGTCCAATTAATTAAATATATAATCTAACACTAAAAACCCTATAAAACCAGTCATTCTCATTCAATCGGTTTCTCTTCTCATCGGCCAGGGGTCAAGAATGTAATGGTCCCAAGCCTGGTGACATAAGTGAGTCTTGAGACTCTTGCGCAAGGCAAGGAGGGTGGGGGCAATATGAATCTCCAGGGGGAGCTGATTCCAGAAGCCCGGGGCCCCCACAGAGAAGGCTCTTCCCCTAGGCCCCGCCAACTGGCATTGTCTAGTTGACAGGACCTGGAGAAGGCCAACTCTGTGGGACCTAACCGGTCGCTGGGATTCATGCGGCAGGAGGCTGTCCTGTAGGTATTCTGATCCGATGCCAATTGGTTTTTAAAAAAATGCAGTTTTAATACAGGGGTTACCTTGTACCCATTTTCAGAAGAAATTCATGATAAATGAAATAGATTTTCATTATTCACCAATCAAAGTTTTCTGACTCTTCAAGGAGGGTTCTACCAGTTACATCTGAGATAACATCTTACCGTGATGTAACCCAAGGCTTCCGTGCAGGAGGTCCTCCATTTACGATAGTTCATTTAGTGACCGTTCAAAGTTACAATGGCACTGAAAAAAAGTGACTTACGGTGGTTTTCACATAAATGTTGCAGCATGGTCACATGATCAAAATGTGGATGCTTGGCATCTGGTTCATATTTATGATGTGGCTGCAGTGTCCCCGGGTCATGTGACCACCTTTTGCCACCTTCTGATAAGCAGAGTCAACAGGGAAGCTAGATTCACTTAATAACATAACAACTGCAGTGACTCATTTAACATCTGTGGCAAGGAATAAAATTGGTCAAGCTGTTAACAATGGTTTCATTTAGCAACATACATTTCAGGCTCAGTTATGATCATAAATCAAGGACATAGTATATGTGGTACATTGCTCAACAGTAGTAACTGTGAGAGGGATCTTGGAGTCCTAGTGGACAACCATTTAAATATGAGCTAGCAGTGTGCAGCAGCTGCCAAAAAAGCCAACACAGTTCTAGGCTGCATTAACAGAGGGATAGAATCAAGATCACGTGAAGTGTTGATATCACTTTAGAAGGCCACACTTGGAATACTGCATTCAGTTTTGGTCCCCATGATGCAAAAAGGATGTCAAGACTCTAGAAAGAGTGCAGAGAAGAGCAACAAAGATGATTCGGGGACTGGAGGCTAAAACATATGAAGAACGGTTGCAGGGACTGGGCACGGCTAGTTTAATGGAAAGAAGGACCAGAGGAGACATGCTAGCAGTGTTCCAATATCTCAGCGGTTGCCACAAAGAAGGAGTCAACCTATTTTCCAAAGCACCTGAGGGTAGAACAAGAAGGAATGGGTGGAAACTAAATAAGGAGAGAAGTAACGTAGAACTAAAGAGAAATTTCCTGACAGTCAGAACAGTTGATCAGTGGAACAGCTTGCCTCCAGAAGTTGTGAATGCCCCAACAGTGGAATTTTTTAAGCAGATGTTAGATAACTATCTGTCTGAAGTAGTGTAGGGTTGGACTAGAAGAGGGTTGGATTAGAAGACCTCCATGGTCCCTTCCAACTCTGTTGTTGTTGTTGTTATTGTTGTTGTTGTTGTTGTTGTTGTTGTTGTTATTATTATTATTATTATTATTATTATTATTATTATTATCACCACCACTGACAAATTCAATTGTCCCGGGAATGCTAGGAGCTTATTGGATGTCAAGTACCAAATGTTCCCTACTATTGCTTCTACCTAGAGACTGCTGAAAAATAAGTAGCACCAGGTGTGGATCTGTTATATTGGTAGTGCAGCCTTCATGAACCTGAGCAAGAGAGAATAAAAACTCAATGCATTTTTGCCTTTACTTTGGTCAGAGATTAGAGAGTTAAGATTTACCAAGTTATGAAAACAAGCATACTATTTACAGATGGAGACAGACAGACAGACAGACATAAATTATGTCATTGACAACCACATTTTAAAAATTAATTCTTCCTGGCATTTTCCAGTTTATATCAGTAAAATAATACAATTCTTCATTAAGAAATAGGTAGTTACTAATTTTATGTTTCTATTTTCCTACAAATTACGGTAATTGAAAAATCATTTTTTTAAGCTTAGCCTAAGAAATCTGTCTTATTGTGTTGAAGAATTACAATTAAGCATTTAAATACATGTGTACCTGATTTTCTTTCCAACAGAAAAATGGCTCTTCTATCTACTTTATCTACTACTGCTTATCCCATTAATACTGATGTGTATGTGTGCCAGTAAAAGTAATCGGTAAGTGCACAGCAACCAATATATCACTGTAAGAGATTAACACACAGCAGACATAAGCATAACAACCAGTAGAGAAAGAAGCGGAGCTGCTTAACTCATTTTTTTGCATCAGTCTTCATGCAAAAAACAAACTATAGCCCAACCTATGAAAAATCTAACTATAGAAGACATAAAAATATAGAAGAAAAGGAATCTTCAATCTGAGTATTGTATTGGCAGTTCTGTGTTAGCAAAAACTTCAGAAGAGAAGGATTTCGGGGTAGTGATTTCTGACAGTCTCAAAATGGGTGAGCAGTGTGGTCGGGCAGTAGGAAAAGCAAGTAGGATGCTTGGCTGCATAGCTAGAGGTATAACAAGCAGGAAGAGGGAGATTGTGATCCCGCTATATAGAGCACTGGTGAGACCACATTTGGAATACTCTGTTCAGTTCTGGAGACCTCACCTACAACAAGATATTGACAAAATTGAATGGGTCCAAAGACGGGCTACAAGAATGGTGGAAGGTCTTAAGCATAAAACGTATCAGGAAAGACTTAATGAACTCAATCTGTATAGTCTGGAGGACAGAAGGAAAAGGGGGGACATGATGGAAACATTTAAATATGTTAAAGGGTTAAATAAGGTTCAGGAGGAAAGTGTTTTTAATAGGAAAGTGAACACAAGAACAAGGGGACACAATCTGAAGTTAGTTGGGGGAAAGATCAAAAGCAGCAACGTGAGAAAATATTATTTGACTGAAAGAGTAAAATAAGAAAATTAAAGAGTAACTATGATAATTAAAAGCCTGGAGACTAAAACATGAAGAACGGTTGCAGGATTTGTATATGACTAGTCTACAGAAAAGAAGGACCTGACAGCAGTATTCCAGTATTTGACGGGCTGCCACAAAGGAGAGGGTGTGTGTGTGTCAAATTATTCTCCAAAGCATCAGAGGACAGGACACGAAATAATGGTTGGAACTAACCAAAGAGAGAAGCAATCTGGAATTAAAGAAACTTTCTAACAGTGAGGACAATTAACCAGTAGAACAGCTTGCCTTCAAAAATCGTGGATGCTCCATCAGTGAGTGTTTTTAAGAAGAGACTGGACAGTCACTTGTTCAGAGATTGTATAGGGCCGTGATGGCGAACCTATGGCATGTGTGTCACAGGTGGCACGTGGAGCCATATTGGAGGGCACACAAAACTTTGCCCAGTGTCAGCTCCAGCGTGCCTGTGCGCACTGCTCAGCTGATTTTTGGGCTTGGAAAAGGTTATTTCACCTTCCAGACACTTCAGAGTCTGGAAGGTTAAATTCAGTTTTTAATTCAGTTGTTTTTCACATGCAGATGAGTCTTGGAATAACAGAAGTAAAGGATATGGTTCTTTGCCTGCAGGCAAAGAAAAAAAATCACCCAATGGACAAACCAGAAGTTCGGGAAAAAGCACTTCCTTTTTGCCGTTGTGCTTTTTTTTTTTGCACTCCAGACAGTTCTGGGAAACTTCCTGAAGCCCCAGAGTGCAAAAAACAGCACAATGGGCAAACCGGAAGTGCAATTTCCGAACTCCCGTTTTGTCCGTTGTGCTATTTTTTGCACTCTGGAGCTCTTAGAAGTTTCCCTAAACCCTCCGTAGTCCAACTGGAAGTGCTTTTTCCCGAACCTCTGGTTTGCACGTTTTTTTTTCACCTTCCAGGCTTCAGTAAGGCCTGTGTGCCTGTGCAGGGTGGGGTGAAGGGTTGTAGGCACGCGCACACATGCTAGCACCCCCCCCCCACACACACACACCCTTTTGGCACCCGAACCAAACTAGGTTTGCCATCACCGGTATAGGGGTCTTCTGCTTGAGAAGGGATGGACTAGAAGACCTCCAAGGTCTCTTCCAGCTCTATTTTGACAAGCATTCTTTGTCAAATTAGGCAATTGTGCAGACATTGTTAAGTGTTTGGTTGCCCTTGATATTTTTTAACGTGGGAACTGAGTCTTAAGTACCTATGTTTAAACTGAGTTTTGTTTATAAAACTAAACACTTTACGAAGAAAAAAGGTAATATCCCCTCTCTTTATTCCCCCCAGCGTAAGGAACTGTTTGTGTCCTGCAATACCCCAACCTAAAGTGACTCCATTTTTCAAGGTAAGGTTATATCGTTAAGAAATGGCATTTAGTGTCCCTTTCTCTGGTGCCCTTGAGATGTGCTGACAATGCAACTGCTGGAGTTCCTATCCAGGATGTGGGAGTTGAGATTCATGGATGATACAATGCATCTAATCGGTATAGGCAGCCAAGGGAGGGCACAAAAACAGCATCACACTATTGCAGTACAAAGTCTATCTCTTCTGCAATTTTAGTTCTGATGTTGCATAAATGGATGTAAAGGGCACAGAAGTTGTATCCCGATGGTGCAATGTTGCATTCCTCATTTTTATGAAAGTAGTAGACATCTTGGAACATGAGGATAAAAAGCAGCTTATTTGGATAGCTTTGGCAAAAACAAATCTGTGCACTGCCCTAAACATTTTGAAGATAGTGTATGACAACAGATTAAAAGAATTTTAATTAAGGAGCGTGCATAGGCGCACCAGCATGCCTGCCGTCCCTGTCCTAATGTTTCTCTCTTATTAGTATCCATATCATGTATATAAGCAGTGTTATATCTATGTATACAGTGGTACCTCTACTTATAAGCTTAATTCGTTCCATGACTGGATTCGTAAGAAGAAAAGTTTGTAAGAAGAAGCAGTTTTTCCCATAGGAATCAATGTAAAAGCAAATAATGCGTGCGATTGGGGAAACGAGTGAGAGTGGAGGCCCTGTTTCCTCCCAGGAGATTCCTAGAGAGGCCCCATGGAAGCTTCTCCCCACCTTTTCTGGACCTATTTCCTTCCAGGAGATTCCTAGAGAGGCCCCACGGAGGCGTTTCCCTGCCTTTTCCAGCCCTGTTTCCTCCCAGGAGATTCCTAGAGAGGCCCCAGGGAGGCTTCCTCCTGCCTTTTCTGGTTACAGTTTTGAGTGCTCAGGTTTGTAAGTGGAAAATGGTTCTTGAGAAGAGTCAAAAAAATCTTGAACACCCGGTTCTTATCTAGAAAAGTTCGTAAGTAGAGGCATTCTTAGGTAGAGGTACCACTGTGTCTGTTTTTCACTCTGCATCCTATTTGCTCTTTATGTGCCTTTTTAAAATTCAGTTGTTTTTCACATGCAGATGAGTCTTGGAATAACAGAAGTAAACGATATGGTTCCTAACCAATTAGTCATGCTGGACAAGCCTCAGGAATTACGTCCCAAACAAACTACTTTGGGGATACTATTAGAAAATATGACATACTCTCAATCCACCTATTACCCGGAAGTGCAAATAGAAGAGAGGACAAACCAGAACTTCAACTCAGATGTCACATCCTACAAACCTCTGCAAGACTTTGGTTTTACAATCAGCCCCAAACCCTGCGCCCCAGATGCATCCCTCTATTCAAAAGACAATTTGAATTACCTCTACCAAATGGACGTGCCTCCCTCTTTGATCCAAGGAACTGATTTGTCTTGTTCTGTACATTTTCTAGATTACAGACCTCAGCGTAGCACCTCTTCCAGAAGAAATTCGGACTATTAGACTACTATCCATATCAGTTGTTACGGGTTTATTCATTTCAGTTCAGACTGTGAGCAGCTTCCAAATAAACAGGACAGGTGTTTGCTGGGCATTAAAACAATCTGAACGTCAACTAGTGAAGTTGGGAAAATTCCGGACAGGAAAAGATGGGACAATCTTTTGTACCGACTGACGAACCAAGCTATTCTAGACCGAATGTGGACATGACATGCGGTAAAAAGGGGATTGCGCACTTGAAAAAGAACCTCCCCCATGAATGTGAAACAGATATACACCAGAGGTCCTCAAACTTGGCAACTTTAAGACTTGTGGACTTCAACTCCCAGAATTTTCTTGAAGGTTCTTGGAGGTCTTCTACTCAAGCAAGAGACCATATACAGTGATGGTGAACCTATGGCATGGGTGCCACAGGTGGTACATGGAGGCATATCTGCTGGCACTTGAGCCATTGCCCTAGCTCAGCTCCAACATGTATGTGTCTGCTGGCCAGCTGATAGTTGGTTTGCACAGAGTCTCTTGGAGGGTGTTTCTTACTTTCAGAGAGCCTCCAGGGGAATAGGGGAGGGAATTTTTACCCTCCCCTGGCTCCAGGGAAGCCTTTGGAGCCTGGGGAGGGCAAAACACAAGCCTACTGCACCCACCAGAAGTTGGGAAACAGGCCATTTGTATTCATTGGAGGGCTTCCAAGGGCTGGGGGAAGCTTTTTTAAGCCCTCCCTAGGCATTGAATTATGGGTGTGGGCACTCACGCATCCACAATAGCATGTGCCCATGCTATTTTGGCACCCGAGGAAAAAAAGGTTCACCGTCACTGCCCTATACCCCACATCATGTGATGTATCGTGAATTTTGCCTTCATGAAGCTGGGGTGGATTTGGTATGTGCGTGACGCATCTGGCTGCCAGTTTTGACACCCCTGCACTATACCGTTTCACACCAATGGTTGTCCAGTCTCTTTTGAAAGCCTCCAGTGACGGAACAGCCACACGAGATTTTATGATGCAACTAGATTAAAAATGCGTACTTTTGGAGTCCAGGGTGAAGTGGCGGTGGACAAATGACAAAACATGTCAGATCACCCCAAAACTACTTTTACTACAAGTTGGGACCAAGTATAAAATTGCAGCAGTTATGTGTTGTTATTTTGGTGTGTTGGTTTGCTGTGGATACCAAGGAACTGCAGTTTTATTTCCCCATCTTTGGGGAAACATACCTGATAACTGTGTATAGAACCGACTTGTAATAATTATGAAGTACAAAGTTGAGGTCATAATTGTATTAGTATTTTGCTGTGTTGGAAAGTTGGAAGTAACACCTTTTTTTCCTTCGCTTTTTAAATCCTGCACTCTTTTCCCTTTTTAATATTTATTTTTATTGTATTTGATGTGATAATAAACCTTAATAAAATTTTGAAAAAAAAAAGTGCAAATATCTAGGTAGGAGAGGGGCGGCATACAAATCTAAGTAATAAATAAATAAATTAGCAACAATTAGTGGCTGCAAAGAAATGTATCTGACTTTGGCAAAGCAGGATATGCTGGTGGGTTGGAGGCAAGGAAGACCCAGAGAGGGATGGCAACTAGGCTGGCAGTGGAACTGAACAACTGAATCCCAAGGCTGTCATGAGGTTAACCATACCTCATACAATTAATAATAATTAATAATAATAATTTATTAGATTTGTATGCCGCCCCTCTCCGAGGACTTGAGGCGGCTCACAACAATAATACAATAAACAGTGGTACAAATCTAATATTTATTTATTTATTAGATTTGTATGCCGCCCCTCTCTGTAGACTCGGGACGGCTAACAACAATAATAAAACAGCTTATGACAACCTGGGCAAGTGCCCCTCCTTGCCACAGCTGAAAGATGATGTTCCAAAGTCAGCTGTGGATGTGAGGGGCAATAGCACATAAGACTTATATATTGCTTTACAGCTCTAATCAGTTTAGAGTCAGCCTATTGGCCCCAAAAATTTGGGTCCTCACTTTACCCAACTCGAAAGGTGTTATGGACCGTCCACATCATGCACAGCTCATCATGGATTCTGAAGATCAAGAGACAGGGGTGTTTTGGTATCCTAGCCCTGTGTCCTTGGCACATGAGTCTGAGAGCGAGGAGGTTTGAGAGGATGTGGAGTCAGATTCTGAAAGCCAATCAGGTACTGTTGCATCTTCAGAGGTGCTCTCGAGTGACTCATGAGACGATGAAGAACCCCTTCTAGATGCAAGAGTGCGCAGAAGTATTAGCAGGCAGGAATATTTGAAGAGGAAGAGATCTGTGTCTGAACAGCTCTGTAGAACACTTGGCCACGCCTTGGGGCTATATAAGGAGGTGTCTTATGACGAGCTCTTTGTGAACATCAACGTTGGACTAAAGATGGTTTACAAATGATGATCGAGAACTCTTTCTGCTAAAATAAAGCATGTGGAAACAGCAACTTGCCTTTCCAGGATTCCTGCCAAAGTACTGTGAGTGTGGTGATTACAAACTGCTTCTAAGACAACAATTTAATAACTTTTTGGCTTCTGGCCCGAGACTGTGATAACAGTCAGTAAATTGTTCATGGAATGCTGCCCGGAGTTTGCTCTTATCTTTTGCTACAGTTAACTATTTCTGCTATGATGCTTTTAAAAATATATGCTGAGAAATTGGACAATTCAGTTGTGTGTGGACCCATTTCTTGGAGGCTTATAGCTTAGACAGAATACTTGGCCCCCAAATCTGATAACAAGGGGGTTGGAAAGAATGTGGGGTCAGAGACTGAAAGCTAACCAGGGTCTGTTGCATCTCCAGACTGAGGCTGAGTCAACCTTGAGCCTGATGAGATTTGCAGGCAGTCAGCAGTCAGCAGATGTTGCCTGCAGTACTGCACTCTAACCACTGCGCCACCATACACCAGGGCTCAATTCAGGGAAAACAACTAGAGAGTAAGAATCTGAATGAAGAACTTCATAGATTCCTCTTATAGCTCATAAATGACAGTGACTCATGTTGGTTATAATGACAAAGTAATCCTCAGGGATTACTCAGGGTTGAGGCCATAATGAATGAAGCCGAAAATTTATTAAAAACAGTCTACAGTACTTCAAAATTAAATTATCTAGGAATAACCATTTCCGATGGTAGAAACTAAAGGTTTTTTAAATTCAACATTCAATGTGAAAGGACTTTGGGAAACAAACTTAACATTTGACAAACAACAACACAAGTTTGTAAGGTGTTTAAAGTCCATTTTATTAACAATGTATCCCTTTGATAGGAAGATAATGCTTTAGGAGGCCTGTAATATCCATAGACATGAACTGTACACACTATACAAAACAAAACAAATTTCCAAACCAATGAAAACAACAAAAAAAAAAAGAATCAAGGTGAGCCGAACCTTTTTGGGACAAAGCCTTTTTAAAATTATACATAGCTCATGAACTTCTCATACAGAAAATATATAAATACTTTTTTTTCTTTCTATGTTACAGGTATATAATATAAATCAGATTTCAAAGTTCATTCAATGACCTACAAACAATAGAACCTCCAAATATGTAGCAGCTTGTTAACTTATATGGAAAATTGACTGTATGGGATAGGGAAAATGAGTCTTTTCATAATCTCTCCCCCACCCTCTCCGAATGACTAATTTACATAATTTCTAACCCAGGCATCATTTGGGTTATTGGCATCTATTATCTAAAGAGTATTTTCCCATTTTTCACAATAATTATATTTACAAATTTGTGTCCCCCACCCATCTACCTCGCCATCCTCGTGTTCTGTGCTACTCTAACCTACGCAGTCGCAAAAATGGCAGCAAGATACCTTTTTCTTTTTGGCATAAATTATATTTCCCCCAAAATTAAATAGTGTCTATTTTACAAGCAAGTCAGACAAAAAAAGTGCACTTTCTGCATGCTGTAGCATTGCTGTCCAGCTATTTTACAAAAATAGTCCTAAGGAAAACCACATTTTTTACTTTTTACTGAAAGTAAAAAGTTAACAAAAAAGTTTTTTGTTAAGCAAATCTGGAGTTTTAAGAATATACAGTAATCCTCACTAAAGTTCTAAAAAAAATTCAAGATAAGGCTATCATTGCTTGTTAATTTCTAACAGGGATATGTATTAGAAACAGATAAGGTATATTAATGGGGAGGGGAAACTTTGTCCATTTACAGTGTCGCATTACCCCATTCAAAATGGCAAAGCACACACGCACACACATTCAAAATCAAAGGATTATTGCAAAAGAAATTATTCAAGGGACATTTTATTTTCCCATGATTAAACAGAAAGGATTAACATATTCAAGGCAAGATTCAACTTAAGCATTCCTAATCTTGGAAATGCTGTCATTAGTTGGATTATGCCTCATCTATCTGGAATTAATGGTCACATTATAAACTGGTTATTAACTTTGGAAAGGCTTTGTTTTTGTCATCTTGTATCACTTTTATACCATGTATAATATTTCCATGATACAAACTGTAACCCATTCTCAACTATTGCACATGAGGGTAGGGGATGAGGAATACTATCCACTATTATTGAGGATGATCAAGTTCAAGAAGCCTACTGAGCTGTGTGGGCAATTCTAATTATGTCATTTCTGAAGAGCATTTTTGTTGATTCACAACAGTTGATAGAACCTGTTTAGTAAAATTAAGTTCCTAATGGTGCTAGTCAGGTAACAACTTAAATGCAATTGGTCCCAAAATGTATGGGTACAGATCAGATGTGCTTGCAGAGAGCTTGGCAAAGGTTGGAGGCCAATGTATGCATTTTATGTCCCCACAGATGAATATCTAAATCTATCTTTTAGTAATGTGACATCTTTACGTTCTTGATCTTGCTGTGGTTATAGGACCTAGGATCATTCTGTGAGTGGAACATTAAAAAATGGAACTTTTGACACTCCTCTACAATATGTAATCTGAAGCGCTCTTGGAAATTATAGGAAAGATTACAGTGGGAGAAGGGAGTTAGTAGAAATTGGGTGCTTTGACTTGATCAAAGACAAGATTCAAGACAAAATACAAAATAAGGAAAAGTTGTTTCGTAAGCTTATGTTAAAGTCAAGGTACTTTGGGATTTGTGTCACTGGAGATGCTGAATGTGAAGCATCAATTGCAAGTTTGATTATTCACACTGTTTATCCTTTCCCTCCAGGAATGCATCGTAAGGAAGATAGAAAATAACAATCAAGCTTTGTCATTCATAACTTGCTACCTCCTTCATTCGCCTTCTCCCACCATAAATACTCCAAGAAGGTCTCTTTAAATACAGTATCCTGTGTACAAATAACTGCCAGTGTTTGTTGCTGAGGGAAGTGGGCAGAGTGAGGTTTCCAAAATACAGTTACATGTTATGAGGATCTATTCCAAAGCAGTCGCAAAAATTAAACATCTTTGCAAATTATTTCATCTTTTCAATAATGAGAAGGAGAATTTTTTCCCCTATAACATTTCTCTATTAAACCATCCAAGCCTTCCAGAATAACAAGGATATCAGGGCTGTGCATCATTTGAAAATTAATTCCAAAGAAGTGTTGTGAATCCCACACAGGTGTCAAACTGGCGGCCCGCGAGCCAGATGTGTCACATACAGGCCACGCCCATCCCAGCTCCACTAAGCAAAAAATGTCACAATACGTCACATGATCAAGTTTGACACCCATGCCATACAGATTTAAGCACAGCACTTCCTGGTTCTTAATTAAAACTTCTCTTAGCATCTTTACTACTACTACTACTACTACTACTACTACTACTACTACTACTACTACAACAACAAGCTGATGTTTTAATGTGTTTTTCACTCTTAAAAGCAGAAGTTTGAAAAAAGACATGGCTGCTACCCTTATGTGAGGATACAAATGCTTTTGCCAAAATACCTTACAGCAAATACAGCCTTGATACCATTTCATCAAACTCCTACTCTATAATGCAACTGTAGACTCCTTGAGTATTGTACTATATTTACTCCAAATTCTGGGTTTAGTGATCAAGGAGGAATTGCTTCAGAGAAGTATCTAAGCTGAAAGCAACCCATCACCCAACTCCATATATCTTTTTGTTCTACTTGCCTAGTGTAGAAGCTGTTCATCGCTATGTAGTTTTATGGGTACAAATAGGTTCATTAATGTAAGAAGTCAATGACTGGTCATGTGACAGTAAGTAAAACAAATTCATAATATATGAGTTTCTATCCAGGTATGTTCTGTTATAACAAATTGATTAACAAAATAAGTATAACATCATATAGATGCAATATTGGTTCAGATACTACAGCCATCATTGATTTGTATTTTAATGCAAAACCCCAAATCAACGTAATGTTATTTTACAACTTTTGGCAATGCTAAGGTCAATTGATCTTGGGCAGTATTCTGAACAGAAGCCAAACTCTATTTTTTTATAATATCAAAAAGTTATACCTATGTATTATCATTTAAGTGGATACATTAGTACATTTAGCTGAATTTACTTTTTCATTTTCCACTGTAAGTAAACTGTTTTTTCAGTAACAACTATAATTGAAAGCTGAACTATCTTTGTTTTAAAGATAACTTTTTCATCTACTTTTGCCTTGAAATTAAAAAAATGTAAAGAACAAATGAATTAATATCACTTAAGAGTTATCGATCTATAGATCTTAATACTCTATCATTACTGAGGTAGCATTCATAACTACTATGTACAATCGACTATTTACTTTTTTTTTTACTGGAAGTATTGTACGAATCCTTTGGAATTTATACCACCATTTGGTCTATACTGTGGCTGCCATTTTGGTTCTGCACAAGAATGTTATTGTAGGAGTTTCATCTATGAGCAAAGCATCTCTGTATATTGATGGAAAATTATTAATGAATCCTGCATGACAAGCTGAAGCCCTTCCTTTATTTTTTTCCTGACCCACTTCTCTCCGCCTCCTATTTTTTGCTCAGGAGATTCTCATAGAAATCAGTGAACTACTGTAACTTCATGGCTCCCCAGTTGTTACATTAAATTATGGTTATGCAGTTTTGCCAGTCATGAGACGAGAAGATGGTGAAATCTATACTCTCAGTGGTACACGCTTCTCTCTGGATTATATCTGCTTCTATTCCCAACATAAACTTTATCAATGGTTCAGAAACAACTACTACACCAACAGGAAACAGAGAGCACCCCATTCCCTCCTGTAGTCTCTAAACCAGTGTTTCCCAACCTTGGCAACTTGAAGATAACTGGACTTCAACTCCCAGAATTCCCCAGCCAGCGAATGCTGGCTGGGGAATTCTGGGAGTTGAAGTCCAGTTATCTTCAAGTTGCCAAGGTTGGGAAACACTGCTCTAAACTAAAAACCTGAAAGAACAGGGAAAAAAGAAACCCCTAACTATCTTAAAATACTGTATTTAAAGAGATATTTCAAACCTGAGATTAACTATTTGAAACCTCTCCAATTGCTCCTTTCCTCAGTTGTTCAGTTTCTAAGTGGTCACTAAAGTAGAGAAATAATAATAATATTCTCAATAGACACTCAAATTTCATATCTAGAAATGTAACAGCAAAACATTATGAACTCCCCTAAAGATCCTTCAGCTCTGGCTGTGACTGGTAAAACTCCTTATAACAGTTCTCTGGGTTATCCACACTGCATTGTCTATGTATCAAGGTAATATACCTCTATACCTTAAAGAGGATTAGACTGACTCAAATATTATTCTGATGTATCTCCCACCTAGACTGTTCTAAGCAGTATAATGAGATAATGTAAACTTCTGCTTGGAGGTAGAAGACATGCATTTCTTTAAAAGGTCTTAGGAAGAGGAAGAAAATGCTTCATCCAAAATAACTGTGTCCCATATTCTTATGTAGAATGTCTTTACCTGGTTTGTGGTTTCTGATCTGTTGAATAACCTGTTCTTGAGATAAATTAGAAGTTAGAATACAAATTAGGTCAGGTATCTTAAAGGTAACTTTCTTTTGGGGAATTATAAATATGGACCAGAGTGAACTGGCTCTCTTGTTCATTAAGTTTTCTGTTTCTTTAGAAAAATATCATCCTGGAAAGTATCCCAGCCAGTAGTACTTAAATTTGTGGGTCACTTACTAAAGCTCCAGACAAAATGGCAGGAACAGAATTTCAGATTTATTCTAAGGATTTGGGAATTGGTGCCTAATTCTTGTGAGGATATTTTTTTTTAAGCGATCTGATGCCTTAAACTCCAGATGTCCTACCTGGCCATTTCAGGGTGTGAGAGGGGAAAAAAATGTTTCCCCCTAACAAATAATTCAGGATTGAACCATCAATCCTGTTTCTTCAACTATGAGATCTTACTTATGATTACTAGTCCTGAAGATTCAATTTACAGATAAACTCTTGCTTCATCTTTCTTAGCCAATGGTATGACTAATGATGGTGTTTGTTTTCTAGAACTGGAGAACAAAATCATATTTTGATATGACAATGTACTGAACCTAGACATTGCTAGCTTTCATAACAAATCCACATGTATATGCCTTTGCATACTTTTAAGGAGAGATAAGCTTTGATGGACATATTCCCAGTACAGTTTACCTGAATTATTTCCGTACACAAGAAACGACCAAATAACCCTACAGGTTTTGTAAACAAAACAATTATACAAATTTGTATGTACACGTTTCCAGGTAAATGTCATTTGATTCTAGAAGAGACTTTTCAATTTGGAAATAAATTCAATTGTTTCAATCTCATACTTGCATAAATTTGATATTGGAGAGAATGGAACTACATACCATCACTACTACATAATTTGTGCTAATTTTATCGAAAAGACCTCTGAATTATAGCAATGTAAGCACTTCAACACTGCACATTTAAGGCTTTTCACTACAATCATTGATATTATCGTGCCATTAATCTTTTTTCTTTAGGATTGAAGCAAATGATTAGGAGCAAATTTAAAGCAATGGAATGTGAAATTATTATTTTGCATTTTTCTTGATAAAAAGCAGCAATAACTATTAATTTTACTTGATTTACCTGACATAAATTATTGTTTTTGAAGATCTACATTTAGACAATCAATCAATTACTGGATGAACATTAATGTAGAACACCTCATTACAATGCATGCATTACATGGAGGTAAATCTAATTCCAGGGGAATGGTGGTTTGTTTGTTTTTTCCTAAACTCAAAACTGTAGTGAAATTCATTAATTGGTTCAGTTTAACATAATTACACGAAACTGCAACAAAACTGGACAGACTGCTAATATTATAACAATAAAATAAGTTAAGGTTACTCCCAAACCTACTGAAGATTCTCCGAGAGCAGAAATTGTCGAAGTAGTGTTCACAAAAATTAAGAAATATATCAAAGAAATCCCCTAATTAATCCCCTGATATCATGTTTGTAGCATGCTCCATCGATGACAATGGGATACAGCTTAAGATACCATGTCTCTCAAATCCAGGGTAAACAAGCAAGACATCAACTCTGTCCAAAACGGAAGTCATGTAAACCAGGTCCCGTGTAATTTGTCCTATATTTTTGTGACATTGTATTTAAAAATAAGTGAAATGAAAACCTGCATAAGTGTCTGGTGCTTCATTCTCCTTGCATATCTTGTTACCTTCGTTGTTTTAACAATTCCCCTCAGGGCTCAGGTGGCTTTGGAAGCAAGTTCCTCGAAGAAAAATTCTACAACTGAGCATCCAATTTCATGTACCAGAATTCCTGGAACAATTCGGAAGATGGCACTTCTCTGTTGCCCAGTCAGTTAGGTGTTATTGAATGTGACTAGTAACTTCACATTTATCACATCATGGAAAACAAGAGGTCAGGATTCAGTTGATGGGTTATCTGTTTGTTGATTTGACAGTGAAACTAAAATAGCTTCCGCTTCTTCGTGCATCTAGAAGAAAACAGCATGTGCAGTTTTTTCAAGGAAACCTATACAGGGCACCAACTCAGTGCCCCCTTTTTCCCAGCATTCATTAGATTTTAATTCTACTCACCTGCAAAAATTGTACATCTTGAAAGAGTTCTTGAATGAACCGTCTAGATGGCAATCGAAAAGTGCAGTGAGCTAGCAAGTAGGATACTTCAGAGTAAAGGCATATATCATCAAATGCTTGGGGGAACTTCTCTTTAATTCTGGAACATAAAGAACAAAGGGAACACATTTTTAAAATGTTTCATCAAACTTGAGACATGGATCTGATATTTAGGCATACTAAACTTAAGGAACCTAATCTAAATACAAGTAGTCTTCGACTTGTGAACACAACTGTGCTCCAAATTTCTGTTGCTAAATGAGACATTTATTAAGAGAGGTCTGTCTGTTTTATGACCATTCTGCCACAATTGTTAAGTAAATCACTGCAGTTATTAAGTGAGTAACACAGTTGGCTTCCTCATTGATTTTGCTTGCCAGAAGTTTGCAAAAGGTGATCACATGACTCTGGGACAATTGCAACCATCATAAATATGGGTCAGCTGCTAAGTGTCTGAATTTGGGGATGCTGAATTTGGGGACGTTGTCACTTGAATCACTAAGTGAGCTGCTGTAGGTCAAGGATTCCCTGTATAGGGTGCTCTTGACATATGACTCAACATATTGATGGTTCCTATTAATGGCAGCCTCAGAAACGATGTAGAGTGATCTGTAAAATACTTCCAACTGTTGCAACTCTTTCCCCCCTCCAGAGTCATATGATCAAAACCTGGTGCTTGAGGCAACTAATCCTCAACAATCAACTTAGTCCTTTCAACTGTATTATTTCTAACATATTATTGTGAGTTCTCGTTTGAGATGCAACATAAGGAGTGCCAGAATATGTACATTTATATAAAGAACTTGAACTGATTTGTGTGCAATATGAGAACAATCCCATTCCCTATTGAAAGATAAAAGTAATATTACTTGTAAAAGCTAAAAATAATGGGAGAAGTTTTACTTACGTCAAGAGCCCCGTTTCATGACCTTTCGTTCCTACTGAGCTACTCAAGTTGATTACTAATCGCAAAACCTCCTTTCTCAGTAGTATGCGGCATACTGGAGTATCATCTGGGATTGATTTCATGCCTTCAGAAAAAGAAATTTAACTGTATGTTATTTGTACTGGCTGAAATATCACTGGATAACATTGACAGTCTGTTCTACATATTTTAAAGATGCAGGCCAATGGGCATAAAAGTAATTGTCAAGTATGAATGTTATTTTTTCTGGTTCAACTGGGCATTACTTACACATAAAGGGATTGTGGAAAAACAAGTAGAATGATCTAAATCCCAATCAAAAGCCCAAAACATATATAGCTCTTCCCAAACGGGAATGAACTATTCCAGGGTGAAATTCACTTACCTTCCCTATCGGCTCACAAATGTATATGAGCTGTGCATGCGCAGATACTGAAATCATCACAAAAAAGGGATGTCATGATGTCTGCCTGGGTGGGCGGGGCTTTGTGCAGTTTGACCCTATTGTATCATGCGAGCCGGATGGGGCCAGCTGAATTTCACCCCTGAACTCTTTTGGAGGTCACTACGGGATTAGGAAAAAACTCCACCTTTCTCATGTGCTTCACGGTCCCCTCCTCACCCATCTTTTAATGATATTTATTACGTCTGGGTTTTTTTTCCCAGTCCCAGTGCTTTTTTATTTTAAATTTTATTTATTCAATTTTTTAATTTTTAAAAGAAACATTGCAATAATTTTGCACAGATCATAACCGATCTCTTATACCAGTGTTTTTCAACCAGTGTGCCGCGGCACACTAGTGTGTCGTGAGACATGGTCAGGTGTGCCGCGAAGCTCAGAGAGAGAAAGAAAACGAGAGAGAAAGAAAGAGAGAAAGCAAGAGAGAGAGAGAAAAAAAGCAAGGGAGAGAGGAAGAATGAAAGAAAGAGAGAGAAAGAAAGAGAGAGAGAGAAAAAGAAAACAAGAGAGAGAAAGCAAGCAAGAGAGAGAGCAAGAGAGAGAAAGAAAGAAAGAGAGAGAGAAAGAGAGGGAAGGTGGGAGAGAAAAACATGGAGGGAGGGAGGGAGAAAGAGAGCAAAAAAGAGAGGAAGGAAGAGAGAAAGAAAGAGGGATGGAGAGAGAAAAAAGAAGGGAGAGAAAGAGGGAGAGAGGGAGGGAGAGAGAAATAGAGCGAAAGGGAGGAAGAGAGAAAAAGATTTTGTCCAAACTTTTTTTAGCGCCCCCCCCCCCCCCCATGTGCCCCAGGGTTTTGTAAATGTAAAAAATGTGCCATGGCTCAAAAAAGGTTGAAAATCACTGTCTTATACTATAAATTGCTGTCATTATTTATATTTACATTATTTACATATACTGTTCATTTTTGCGTAATTCTTATTTTTGTACTTTCACATTGTATCACTGTTTTTAGTTTATTTTCCATCCAATTGTATCATCTTTGCCAGGTATTATAACATTCTGAGTTATATAATGCTTTGAACTGTTATTTATTATTTTATTATTTTAATGTATACAAGTTTTAATATTTGTAAGCTGCCTAGGGTCATCTCCAAGAAGATGGGTGACACATACTTTTAATAAATCAATAAATAAATATTGGGAAAAGATAAACAAAAATTGTGCAAAAAGTAGGAAAGTTAGTAATGACTGGATAATCAATAATCATCTTGGTTATTCCAGTGTTAAGAAGCAGGGTGCAAAGCTGGGATTTCTGATGAAAGCCTCCAGCAGCCAAGCAACAAGAAGCATCAGAAGCAGCCTTTATGAAAAATGACTCACCTATGATGAGATCAGTACTCTTGGAACTACTAGCTGATCCATGGGATACAGCATCACTACATCCTGAAATTCCAGAAAACTTCGAGGAATGTGAAACCACATCCAAATGATTATGCATAGCCTTTCCACACCAGTCTGAATAAGGAATGTCTGAAAATTCTGATAAAGTTTGATATAAGATAGATGGAATAGTTTACATAGAAAAAAAAATCCAGCATGATATACATAATTTACAAAGAAAGAAAGAAAAAACAGCATGATACAGAACTGAATAACTTAGGAACAATTCAACCAAACATGAACTTTACTATTTTGATAACAATGCAGTAATAAAGGAAAAGTATTGTGATGATGAATTTATGAGGCAGGCACTATTGTTGGTTCTCAAAACAACAATAACAATGGGAAAGGTTAATTTCCACAGGATTTGCCACCCTGAGAAGTTAAACATTCAATGAAGGTTTCTAGCTTTCAAGATTATGAAATAAATTTGGGAATTCTGTCTGAAGCAGCATCAGAAAATAGAAGCAGACTCGACAAGGCTTCCAGTCTTCTAATTATTGCAGATCAGATTCAAGTTGTCTGCCTGATGCAGAGCTGGCAGCACTAACCTGGGTGACTAAATGCAGAGTTCAGTTTGTTATTATGCTGGCAATCGAGGATGTGTGTACAAACACAATAGAGACAATTATCTTCAGTGTGTTCTTGGAGTCCAGTGTCTTCCATGTTTTCTAGGAACTGGGAGGCATCTGAACGGCTTGTGTTCATGATCTCCGTAAGACTTATCTGCTGACGAAGCATCTGGAACGGACTCTTTACAAGCTCAGTAGACTCACAGGACAAATCTGGAAAATTTGGTTAAGCAACAGAAAATAGAAAATAATGAAACAATACAATAGCAATAATTGCCCAGAGTTGCTTCAAAATGAGATGGGCGGCAAATATAGTTAAAAAATAGATAAATAAATTCCTATGTTTCATTTAAGGCACATAAAATAATAACCCCACATATTTCAATTTTTAAGAGAACTCTGCTATAGCCACATTATTATTATTATTATTATTATTATTATTATTATTATTATTATTATTATTTAGATTTGTATGCCGCCCCTCTCCGCAGACATAAAGTTAGCACACTGTAATAAATGTCTGTTTCCCTGTGTCTTGCCCAACACTATAAAAATGTTGTCAATGCTTCATTTATCAAGTGATTCCAGAGAACATTTGGGGTGATCCAGTCCTTTATGGAGCATATTATTATGGGGTGGACAATTTATTTGCTCAAGAGGCCACATGAGAAGTGGACTGTTTGGTGGGCCTCTCTTCCACCGTGGCCTGATGCACACTACCAATTCTGCACCACTGCTGACATCCAACTGCAACCATGGGCCAGATTGTGATCATCTGAGGTCCAGATGTGACCTGTGGGCCATAAAATGCCCAGACCTGTGATAGTATAACATAAAACTGACTTTATGAGAAATGCAAAATTAAGATGCTGTGAAGTAATGTCCTACCATGGATTGCCTCCCTATATCTCATTTTTTGGCTGTATGAAGGTAATTCCCTCTGAATGTAGGGCACAATATAAGCCACAATCAGGGGTGGGTTCTAATTTACCTCGCTGTCGGTTCACTTCCTCCCACGCCGCATGTACCCACATGCCCAATACAGATTTTTTAAAAGCCGGAAATAAGATAGTGATGCATGTGCAGTGCCAGAAACTTGGCTTCTACACATGTGCAGAAGAAAACAATACCCAGAATTTTTTTTACACAAAAATTAACTCCCCCCCCCCCCACCCCAAAAAAGGTAATATCCATGGACCGGCACCAACTGAACCGGTTCCGTGATGTCATTGTGACATCACCAGCGGGTTGCCACCACCATTTCAAACTGCGAGGAACCCACCTCTGGCCACACTGCTTTGAATATACTCTCAGAAATGAAAGTCCTGGAATCTGTGCTATGAAATATGACTGTCATATTTCAGATCACAGGGCTTAGAAATCAGCAGTTGGGAATAAAGACTTTTTTTCCCCTAAAGAAGGAGATGCAGAGTTTAGGGAAAGTGGCAGGCGACCCTGTAAGTTAAAAGAGAATAGAAAGCATACCTGAAGCATCCTGGGCAAAGACTCGACTGCCCCGATCATCATACGAAAGCAAAGTTTTCTTCTGGAAATATGGGGTTTCTTTTACCTGAAATATTTTAAGGCAAAAAATTATGCAGATCAAGTTTTAAAAATAGTCATTATTTCTGGAAACACTGAGTAGCTCCAATGTGAAGTATTTAACATTCAACAATATTCCAGTAAGTGTAATAAATTGCAGTATGTTCTCTATATATTGCTAGGGAATTAAGTGTTTGATGCAGAATAACAATACAATATTCAGTCTCACTAATTCCCTCACTTAAGTTAAAAGTATTGTCCACATACCTGAAATATTTCATTGATGTCAACCGGGAGAGCAAGTCCAATGTAATCATCTGAGCTACCATAGGTAGCATTAGACACCATAGAACGAACAGAAGAAGAACGTTGCAGTGTATTTTGATTTATAGGGCTTAATAAATCTTCTTTATCTAAGGATGATGCATAGCTCAAAGCTCTCATGAACCTGTAAGGAGCATATTGAGAATAACAGCGCTGGTTTTATTATGAGTATCATATTTTAATATACCATGGCTAATTTTAGTTCAAGCACCAGTTTGGTGTAGTGGTAAAGGCACCTGGCTAGAACCAAAAGACCATGAGTTTTAATCCTGCCTTAGGTATAAAACCAGATGGGTGACCTTGTCATTCTCTCCCAGCCCTAGAAGAAGAAAATGGCAAGTGACTTCTAAAAATCTTGCCAAGATAATTACAGGGACTAGTCAATGCTGTCATCAAGACTTGAAGGATCACCCCAAAAGTTAAAAATCAATATGTTGCTTAATATTTATCTAGTCTTGATTAAATAAAATAGAATTTGTGATGCTTCCTGAATCTGAATAGTATCATGCTGTCTATTAGAAGCTGGAACTGTTAGGGGTATGAAAACTAGGGGTGTGTGTGTGGCTATAATAGCAGCACAAACCAAGCCACACTCCTTTGTATGTGATTCTCTTTCTCTAACTCTCTCTCTCTCTTCATTTATTGAGAATCATAGGTTACTAACAAAAAAACAAGATAGCAATAGAAATAGCACTTGAACTTATATACCACTTCACAGTACTTTACAGCCCGCTCTAAGTGGTTATACAGAATTAGCATATTGTCCCCAACCATCTGGGTCCTCGGATGGTCAGAGAATAGCTAAATGTAAAGTTATATAAAATTATTAATTCACTGATTAAAGCGATTTCAGATCCCCTTTAACTACAAATCTCTGATTTTTCCAGAAATGTTCAGGAAATAGATAGCAGCAGTACCTTAAAGGATTTCATACTGCTAGATAAGTAATTTAATTACAAGGAATAAAAGTTGCATAAACATACATAAGATCTACTATTAACAAACACAGACATCAATTTCCCTAGATGTTTGAATTTTAACCTTTTCTTTTCACTGTTTTAAACCAATGAACTTTTGACTGTTTTTCCCCCCAGCTTTAAAACTAGAATCCACCTGTCCATAATTACCCAGTTATTCTATCTCAGGGGTGTCATACTCACCTCGTCATGGCGGCATCACGTGACATATCAGAACATTTTACCTCTTCACTGAACCGGGCGTGGGTGTGGCCAGAGCATGAAAATCTGGCCCATGGGCCACAAATTTGACAGCCATGTTCTATCTGGTTTAAACAGTGCTAATTTCCCCTTCACATCTTGATCCCTACAGTTGTTTTAGCAGACGTAAAAGTAAGATCAAAGTCTTCTTCGAAAACAGATATTCCTCCAAATCAGAGGTCTTCAAGCTTGGCAACTTTTAAGACTTGTGGACTTCAACTGGAGAATTCTGGGAGTTGAAGTCCACAAGTCTTAAAGCTGCCACGTTTGAGGACCCCTGCTTAAAATGTACCAGGAGAATAAAGACATCAATATTTATTTTAAAACACAGTACCTTTCCCATGATAATTTTAATGACGAAAAACAAAAGGCGATATTACTTACCGGTTGGGCGTTAGTCGAGAGTCTAGACTACCAGATTTCATTGTTATTGTGTCTGTAAAGAGTACATCCTTTGCTGGAGAAGCCAGAGCTTCAGAATGTGACAGAGAGGGATGCATCCTCTGCTGTTGCAAGCGTTTCAGGGTTGCATATCCAAACGCATCTCGAGAACTGGTGTAACTAAAATTATAGTCAGCCAGGCTTTTTATAGTAGCGAGGGAAGGAGCTTTTAGTGACTGTGCCCTCCGAGGAAGCGTGTGTGAAGACCCTGGCGGTACCAGGGAGACAGAGTTTGATTTTGACAGAGGGAGGTGGTTAGACTGTGGGGTGGAACACTGAATTGTTTTAATGGTCTTGGTACTCACCACAGTACTTAAGCTCCCACAGTCAGTGTCTATATTGGTAGCATCCACTCCCATTGTCTCTCGGGAGGGGCTGGAGCTCATTGAACTGATGCCACTTGTGGTGGTGTCTGTATTGAAACTCAAACTACGACTCTTGAAATGAGCCTGCGTGGAAACTTCTATGAGTCTCTCTCGACTGGAGTTTTCTCTGTGATTTTCATGGCCAAGACTTTTGGGAAGCTTAAGATCATTCTCACCAATACTTGGTGTACTATCTGCATCTTCATTGTGCTTGCTCCCAACAAATGAAGTTTCTAGTTTCAGAGTATGAATTTTGGGAACCTTGAACACCGGGTTAAAGTCATCTCCCCGTGTAAAATCCATGCTGCTGCAAGGTTCTGTTACTGTCCGGTTTCGCCTTAAGCCCATCTTGTTCTCCAAGGAAGACAGCTTGCCTCCTTTGGGATCACTGCTGCTCCTCAGCTTTTTATTGGGTAGAGTAAGAGAATTCAAGATGCGATTCCTGACAAGTCTGCGGGAGGAGAAAAAGGGGAAGGGGTTGCGGTCCTTATCCTTCACGGGCCCGGTATGGTCATAGAGATTCTGTTCTGCATCTTCTGAGATATTTAAGAAAAATGTGCTCGTGGAAGTGCTGCCAATCCGATCATCTTCCAGGATGAACATGCCTGAAATGAAAACAAAGGTTCATGTTTTGGATCCTCAAAGGTTTGGGTAATTAAGGCTACTTCTGCAAAGAAGCTGAACATTAAATGAAAGCCACAAGTACAGGGTGACTTCTTACATATTCTAAAAGTCAGAAGAGTATTATGATGAAAGAAAATCTTTACCAATATTATTTTACAATTAGGCCTTTAGTCTAGGAAACTTTGCCCTCAAATTTAGTGATAGAATAACCTGGATTTCACCTCAGCATGTTAATGATATTTAAATGAAGTAAAATGAATGATTTATAAAATTGTCTTCACCAATTTAAATTTTTACATGTGTTCTTATTTAAGCATGCATTTTAGATCTACATTTTCATGTACTATTGACATTGATCATACAATTAAGAAATGAAAAAAAAAAGAGATTTTTTTTCCCCCAAATATAAATTACGATTCAAATGAATCCCAATATGAATTAAAAGACCCATTGGCTCCTGTATCATGGTCCCAATTTGGATCTGCCAGAGATTTGCAATTTCTTTCTTAAAAAGCAAGCAACTGCTAATTATATGAATGGTTTCTGCACTAATGTTGATCTCAAGATCTTGAAAAAAGTAAATAATCCTTTCCAAAAATCAGTTCACAGTATATATCTAGGTATTTCTGGCTAAGAAACCACTGATAGCTACTAGCAAAACAAGCGAACTAAATTCGCCAACAAATAGATCTCAAAAAAAAAAATAAAGTTTGCCCACTATTATGCTAAATTATTACTGGATAAACATACTGACATAAACATATTAACATTAATTAAAATTAACATTATTAACCTTAATATAATTTGGAATTATGTTCCTTGTCCACAATAAACCAAAATTATTAATTAGGTTTAAAGCACTTTGTTGCTGGTTTACAAAATGATTCTAAGCTTCCTCTGCTCAACAAGAGGAAAGCAAAAAAAGATTTATGAGGTAGCATGACCTAACCTATATTTTACTTTATGAAGTATATGTAAAAAAAAAGATCAGCCCTCTAATCTATGTTTTTTTGGGGGGGAAAGGAAGACACGACTTGAGTATTGCCCACAAGATCATTTGCTGCAACGTCCTACCGGTCAATGACTACTTCAGCTTCAACAGCAACAACACAAGAGCACGCAACAGATTCAAACTTAATACGAACCGCTCCAAACTTGACTGTAAAAAATATGATTTCAACAATCGAGTTATTGAAGCGTGGAACTCATTACCAGACTCAATCATCTCAACCCCTAACCCCCAACATTTCTCCCTTAGACTATCCACGATTGACCTCTCCAGGTTCCTAAGAGGCCAGTAAGGGGCGTACATAAGTGCACCGGTGTACCTTTCGTCCCCTGTCCAATTGTCTTCCTTTCTCTCGCTTTTCATATATATTTTCTTCCTTTCATATATCCTCTCCCAAAAGTTCACTTTTATCCTTATATATATCACTACATGTCTATTTTTCTTCCTATGTATTTATGTATTGGACAAATGAATAAATAAAAATAAATAAAATAAAATTTATTAGCTACTAGTGCTGCCAAATAGCTTACTTGATGGTGCAGATTCACTTTCACTATTATGTCTTGAACTGGTAGATTCAGAGTTCAAACTAAGAGTGCTGGGAATAGAAGAGAGTTCGTTGCAGAGTTGCTCCACATCATCGGGAACTACTGGCCAAGGTTGCCTTCGACTGTGTCTTACTGCATCCCAATTCTGATGTTTCAGAATATCACAGCCTTGCTTTGTTTTCGCTATTAGGCCAAGCACATAGACACAGGTCCTGCATTTAGGAAATAAAAGTCAAATGAAAATCTATTATAAAGTTAAATTAAGTGGGAATGCAATGCAGTTGAGCTATAGAAAAATGCTTTCTGTTTCCTTTAAATTTGCTGTCCCAGGTCTGCCTAGAGATTTTCAAAATAATCAGAATGACACACACCCCTGCAACCAAAATACAGAACTACTAAATATATGGGGAATAATATTAACAGTTTTAATTAATGCATTTCATTTTTTTTCCTTGCCAAATTACACCTGAATAACTTTTTAAACTATTTACTGTTTTACCACTTGGTTTCTAGACTTCAGTATATTATTATGGAGACTGGAATAGATGGTCAACAAGAAACAATAACACACCAAGAAAGATTTAAAGTGCATAGGGATTACCACAAGTAGTTTACAAAATATTTCATTTTTTAAAAATTCAAGGGCCAAACTTTACCCAATGTTCTAAGCATGAAATGGGCTACTTTAAGCTATCTGAACATAAAACAGAGAAACTGTGCTTAAGCTCCAACACCTTCCAAATTGCTTAAAGCATTCTGTTTTGCATTAGGAAAGGATGCTTAAGTAATTTTACTTCTTTGAGACACTTCAAAGTATAACATTTTGTGCAACCTTAATGACCAATGACTAATTACTACAGAAATTTTATGTTCAAGTTACAGTTAAAACATGAGATCTAACTATTTGGTATAGATAACCTTGCTTAATAACCATTCTTTTTGTGATTGAAGTCACCACATAAGACCTTGGGAAGAAGCCTTGCATATAAACGTAGAAACATAGAAGACTGACGGCAGAAAAAGGCCTCGTGGTCCATCTAGTCTGCCCTTATACTATTTCCTGTATTTTATCTGTATTTAATGGATATGTTTATCCCAGGCATGTTTAAATTCAGTTACTGTGGATTTACCAACCACGTCTGCTGGAAGTTTGTTCCAAGGATCTACTACTCTTTCAGTAAAATAATATTTTCTCATGTTGCTTTTGATCTTTCCCCCAACTAACTTCAGATTGTGTCCCCTTGTTCTTGTGTTCACTTTCCTATTAAAAACACTTCCCTCCTGGACCTTATTTAACCCTTTAACATATTTAAATGTTTCGATCATGTCCCCCCTTTTCCTTCTGTCCTCCAGACTATACAGCTAGCAGCTACCCCAGGAAGGCCAGGTTTGGCATGCCTCATCAGCATATGGAGGAAAAAGACGGCTGGAGTAGAAGAGCATAAAATGGCTGGAGCTGTGGAGTTAAGGGTAATGAGAGCAGCCGTATCTGGGTAGCTACTCTTACTAAGATCCAGGCCTACCTCAGAGCAGCAGAGGGAAGAGGAGAGCAAAAAATAAAAATGGCATTGGTTGTACATTTAGATGATCCCAGGGAGCCAGGGTGGCGCAGTGGTTAGAGTGCAGCACGACAGGCTACTTCGGCTAACTGCTAGCTGTAGTTCAGCAGTTCAAATCTCACCACCTGCTCAAGGTTGCCTCAGCCTTCCATCCTCCCAGTAAAATGAAGACCCAGATTGTTGGGGGCAATATGCAGATTCTGTAAACCACTTAGAGAGCACTATGGTAAAAGCACTATGAAGCAGTATATAAGCCTAATTGCTATTGCTATTGCTACCCGGCTGGTGCATTCATCCAAGTCTGGTTTGACTAGTCAATGGTTTTCAATAGCATCAATCATGGAAGCCTTCTGAGTGACTCTGGAAATTATGAGTGGATGGCATTGTAGATGGTGGTGTCTGGGAGGGAAGAGACCCTGCCAACAGCCTCCTTCTCTGTGGGGTACTGTAGGATTCAATAATCTCTCTCTACTTTTTAAAAACATCTATAGGAAGACAATGTCTTAACTAATCTGTCACCAGTGTACCCTCAGTACACTGATGATAAACATTAATACATCTCTGCCTATGGCAAATTAATATATGCTGCTGATGTCTTATTTCCTATAGCTTCAGAGGGCAGGGCCAGAATCAATGGATTAAATCTGCAAGGAAGCAAGTTGATGCTAGACATCAAAAGGAAATTCCCAACTATACAAATAGTCAGCCGTGGAACAAAAAAAATAGCTAGTTCTCCATGGTGATGGTCTCAAGCCATAACAGCATTTTAATTGAAATGTGAGCAATGGTCATATATTTGAGATGTTCTACTAGCTCCTGCATTGACAGAAGATAGATCTCTGAGGTCCCTTTCAGTTCTATGATGTCAAAAAAATTCTAAATATATTGATGCTCAGGCAAAATAAACTGTTCACAGATGTTTTACCATGCCATTTCCAGTTTTCAAGTTATACTTACCCTCTAATACAAAGGACCTCACAATGCTGGGCAAGTGCCATTATATCAGGTATCACATTTTCCTCCTGAAGCAAATTCAATCCCCAGTTTGAAGATCCAATATTTCCCTTAAATATAAATAAATATCAATAAATAGAAAATCAAGGAATGTTTGACAAACATTGATTTATAAACTCAAAACAGATTTTGCATAACCGGTATACTTTTTCTACTTATATAGGTATCTACTTGAGCAGTTGAAGGATATTCTATTAAAAATGTTGGCATTATTCCATTTATTATTTAATTTTCAACTTCACGAGGAATATGCTTTTTAAAATCCGCTTAATCCAATAAGCCAATAAAAATATGGTTAATGTGGTTAATGTTACAGACTTGTAAAATTCCCTTGTACTAAAGGGTCTTCCTTTGTAGGAATAATGGGAACCATTGGATTCAACCCACAGGATACCATGTATAATACTCAACATTTAACCTTGACATCAACAGTTTCTTTCTTGGATTAACAACCAAGTGGATAAAATCATAAATTTGATAACAGAGTAAGATATCCATGACTTATTAACCAAGAAAAAAAAAAGGTGCTTCTTGTGATGATGCAAAATAATTTTGGCAGTCAATTACAGCATATTTTTTTATTTTATTTTATTTTCAGGAGATGTTTGCAATATTGTCCTAGTGGTTTTTTTGTGATTCAAGTAAGTTAAACCAGTTTGAAAGCTAAAGGAACCTTTCATTTTTCCTACTGGAAACAAACATGACACATGGTTACTAATATAGAATGCCTTGTGCCAAACTTCAACAATCTTTATTTATTGGTTTAACAGACATAGATCAATGCAATCTCTAAACTTGTATAGTGAAAAAAGGAGAAACCATAAAGGCTGCAGCTTTCGATGCCAGACATAATTTAAAATGAATTCTTGTCACAAAATATTTGCTTCTATTTTTAATATTTTGCCTGCTTTCCTTCATGTTCCTCTTAGAGGAACATAAAAAGCCATCTTTTAATTACTGTTTCACACTCCTAAATCCTTCCAGCACATCTTCTAAACTAGAAATATAACACAGTTCTGCTGACAATTGTATTTTCATTCAGAAAGCATTTGCCTTCTTCTTAGTTCATTTGTCTGTCTCAATACAAATATATTATTTATAAATTCCACTGAGAATTTATCTTAATTATTTAACATGTTATTACTGGCTGCTTTAAGCATCATTTTTAGTTTAAAAGGTACAGAATACAAAGTCTACTATGTTATTTCACCCCCTCTATAGCAATTTTACAAAAAATATTTAAAAACATTTAAAAACAGAAGCATACTGGTGATCACCAACTGATACTTAGTTGTATATATATATATATTAAAACTTATATTTTTAACTAACCAATGCCCAAAGAGCAGCTTTTAGTTGCTTAATTCCCTCCCATTTTTCCAGCATAGGGGAACGGATGGTGTAACTCAGGTCAGGAACAATGCTCTAAAAACGACAGAAACAGCAACAACAACACAGTGCAATTTAATTTATTTATCAATTGTTCAATTCTGTTTTCATATGATAGCAGTGCTAATAATAAAATACAAATATTTATTTATTTTAATCACATTTTGACATCTTGTAGAGGCGAAACAATGTCACTGCAATGGCGGCCATCTATTTCTGTAGACTAAAGAAATAGGGATTAAAATATTAAGGATGAAGTAGCAAGAAGTATTTCTTCTTAGCCTTATAAATTAATCCACAGCAATCATTCCTATCAGTTAAAAGGAGAGAATGCACACATGAATTCTGGGAGTTGTTTCACCTTATATGTGATTTCGCCTTGTAGTGTGGATTATGAGTCATACATCTGAATCAGTAATAGGCAAATCAATGCTAAAGATAGTGAAAATAATACAATATTTAATTAAAATTAATTTATTTGAATCAGTTACATTACATCACCTGTGCTTCCAACAAATGACAGCCAGTTTTGTGGTGTACTAGCTGGCCATAGAGGTGAACTGGCAAGTAGACATGTGGCCGCTGTAATCTGTGGGGAAGAAAAACGCTCGGTTTGCAGTGAATTAATTCTAACAATTTTAAAACCCTCTGCATTACTATAGGCATTACTTTAACAAATGATTCAAGGTTATTTTACCTTTGGTTGCTCCGACGGACATAATTATCACCATCAACAGGTTTGCGGTATGTAGTAAGTGCTTCATTTAATTGCTCTTCTATCAAGTCAACATATTTTAAATTGTATTCCTAGGATATAATAGAATTCAGAGATCTTCAGAAAAACATTTTCTCTAGCAATAAATTATGTTTACAAATACTTTACATAATAACCCAGGTAAAAAAATGTTTCCTAACACTAATGTGACAAAATACTCATGGGAAGTTGATTTTATAATCAAAATACTTTAAAATCATGTCTCTATGAGAGACAAACAGATTGAGCAAGATCAATACAATGCAATTCCCATTGGTTCAGGTTCACAATTAAATAAAGCCAGACTATCCTATACAATTCTTCTATTTGGTTATAAATTTATTTTTCTGTAACCAATTGGTAATGTCCCTCCATTCCTTCATTACACCAGGATGTTCATCGAGGAAAGTAGTCAAAGAATAAGCATTCCTACTATTAAACCTACATAGCCTCTTTCAGAAGGGCAATACTTCCACAAGTTATGCGGAAATGTTAATTTAGTTTTAGCAACCACTTCTAATGAAAGGGGAAGTTTTGGATAGGACTAATTTGAGAATGGGGATCAAATATAACTTTTAATAATTGCTTTGTCTTTAAATCCCTGATGTTCCTTCTTCCATCCAAACAATATTACATGTGATTTACCTTCAAACAGTTTTAATACTATATTACTTTTCAACATGGGCTGGCAAATAATTCTGATTTTGTGGACCACTAAGTCTTGCTCCCGCAGGAGTCCTAGGACCACACTTTAAGAAATACTGATCTAAAAATGATTATATTATAAGAATGATATTCTAAAAATACCATTTAAAATCATTCTTATAAAAAATTAAATACTAAGTATAATTAAAACTGTTTAAGATTTGGCAAAATTTTCATGTATGCACTATATACTCTTTGTAAATTGAGCTTGTGTACAAACTCAATCACCCTCCGAGAAATGGCCTTCTTAAAGTTTTAACTTGAATACTGTTAATCCCACTAAACTATTAGTTTATTCAAACTAATTACCTAAGATAGAATTTAAAGTATAATTTCCCGAAGCACTTCTAAGCACAAGAAGCCACATGGAAGGAGATGAATTGGTACAGGTCACCCTTGCTTTACAGAACTAGGACCAGAATTTTCATCCTTTAAATGATGTGTTTTTTAGCTACATATCAAGTTACAACACTGTTTAGTGACAGAATATTCAATAGTGCTGTTTTTGGTCATCAGACTAGAACTGCACTATTGTTAGGCAAGGGTCTTGTGCGTTTTCTGCCCTGCAATGCTCACCTGTTTAAACGCCACCCTCCTGTCTATCTCTCTCCATGCCTGCTGTTTTCTTCCTTGTACTGTCATCATTACTTCAAACAGTTTATGACTGAATGGTTGTTAAGTGAGCACTACATGTATTTAAAATTATTCTGAAATCAATGCACAGTCTTCCTTATGAGCGCTTGTGTCCCTAATATTTGCGGGTAACAAAGTAGGCTCAGGTAAAGCCACAGCATAATAGCTGACACACATATAACAGAGTTCCAAGGAATGATTCCAATTTGATAATTAAATACCTTCTGCCATTTCTCCATTTGTTTTGTTACATAGCCTCTTTCATTTAGATAGGAAAACCCTTTGGGGATTGATAAAAATCTGAACAAAACAAAACATACCATTGTTTATAAAATACATTCAGAGCAAATGCAAATTAACTACCGTGTTTCCCTGAAACTAGGACCTGTCCAGATAAAAAGCCCAATTGGGCTTTCGAGCGTGAACTAGAATAAGCCCCTCCCCAAATACTTAGATGCATGTGCAAACCCTGGCTCACGTGCCCTTCCTCTTAAGTGCCAGCCGCAAAAAGACGGCTGTAAAAAAAACTCTTGCCAATCATAGCCCTGTCGACATGGGACTGGGGGGGAGGGGGACTGGCGCTGGAGCTCCGAGGAGCTGCTGGTGTGGGCTATCTGCACAGCCATAAAGTGGGATCGGTGTGGCTGGTTCTTGCCCATAGTGTTGCCAGCGAGGATCAGGTCAAAGCCACTGCCACTCTAGATCAGAAGGCCAGATTTCGTGAGCCGGATCCACCGCTGCTGCTCAGGAGAAGAAGAGAGAGGGGAAGCATTGTGAGAGCCCATTTCTCACATTTTTCTCCTTCTGGGCAGTGGCGGCGTGTTCCGCCTGCCAATATTGAGGGCTTTCATTATTTATTCGTAATCAAGCCAGCCTCTCAGTGTAACCGAGCACCGAATCCCGGTGCCTTTTTAGGGTAGTCAGGATGCTCGGGAGACATGCATCAGTTGCTTTTCCTTGGAAGGGGGAAGTTGGCGGTGGCTGCCTCCAAGCAAAAGGAAATGAATTAATCTTATTTTCAGGGAAACACGGTACCTTGTTTTCACCTAAATAATACAGTAAATGTTTACCTTAGCAGCAGGAGCATACCCTTGTCTCCTAGATGAGAAAGTGCTGGTTTCATTTGAATGAGGGCATGAAGATTAGCCTAAAAAAAAAAGAAGACAAGAGGGACAGAGTTAATATGGTAAAATAACAATGTAGTCATTAATATAATATATAATCAGGATCAATATAAAAAATAAGGCTTATTTCTTCTTCAACTAAAGAACAAGGAAAAAGTCTCACTTTGTCTTCACATGCTTCATCAAGGATATCAAGTGCTTCAGAAGAAATGGCTTTATTTTTGTCATGAAGTTGTGTGACGAGTAACTCAATTCCCCAGTTACTGAAGAACTCCACATTGGCCCTCAGAAGTACTCGGAGGTGTTTTGTAGCATATAACCTACAATTCTATGAAAGAAAAGAAAACAAACAAACAGATCATTGGAAAATCAGAAAATGTAACATGATTTGCAATTGGGTTTATCAACACAACATGCCATTGTACAATTAATGTTAATTTCAAATCAAAACCAAGATTGGAGTCTACCTGATCTATTCGCTTCTGCATGTAACATTTTCCCCAAATATATTTAATTGAAAGAAAATGAAAAAGAAAGATTAGGTCCCCTGCTCCAATATTCTCCTTAAATGGGGAGGGGGAAGAGACAACATGAGTTTCATTGTAACTACAGTAAAAGACACAGACAAACTTGTTCTATTAACCTTCCAGTGCTTTTTTTTAAGGGGGTGGGGGAGAAATATTTAATTCAGAATCACATTCTTGGAGTTAAATATGACATGCTTAAATGTATATATTTCTGCATAAATCTAATCTAATTTAACTTGAGTAAATGGGTAAAGTACACCACAGCAGAAATGGTAACTGACAGTAAAGAATTCCCTGAGAAATGTATAATCTGACCACATATAACACAGTTTTATAAATTCATCTTTTTCTATGGCTTTTATTTCTTTTATTTAGCATGATTCACTGTAATTGTAACTAAATTTACTTGAAATGGGTTATAGTTATATGATTTTATTACTATGTCGGCATTATGTAGCTGAGTAGCCGTGAATTTGAGAGATGGCTAAAAGCAAATAAATAGCTTACAGTTATAAGTTTATCTACAGTATTATGATGTATTTATCTCTTACCATCTTTCAGGACATTCCTTCATAAGGGTATGAAGGGTGAAAGAAAATGGCTGACTCAGGTCACCCAGTTAGTTTCAAGCTTATGTCTGAGAAAGGATTCAAACATAGTTCATCATTTTAGCTTCTATACCATACCATTAAAAACATGAATAAGATAATCTGCCTTTCACTTACATCGGTTGATGCTGTTAGGATTTTAGAAAGGATGACTCTTGCCAAACCATCTCTGCTGTAGTCTAAGCTAGAAACTGTCAGTTTGAGTAAGTGATCTTGATTCTTCAAGGAACACAGATTAAGGAGACTGGGGGGAAAATGAACAATGAATAGAATTCTAATAAGATATGGATATACACTTATAACTAAAACAGAATCTAAAAAGATATGTTCCTAGTTAAGAAAAGCAGTGCAATCTCTACCTAAATTTCTTTTATTTTCCTGTTCTTCCATTGATATCTCGGCTATTTTTGAATTTTGAAGTTACTTGGGCCAAACAATAACTTTGCCTAGGTTACTTTCCAATAATTTTTATGTATTTATTTATCTGAGTTCTATAGCTGCCCATCTCAACAAATGATTCTGGGCAATATACATCATAAAACATATAAGAGTACAGTGATCCCCCGAGTTTCGTGATCTCGATCTTTGCGAAACGCTATATCGCGATTTTTCCACCCGATGACGTCACTCCCTTCCTTTCTCATCTTTCTTTCTCTCTCTCTTTCTCTATCTTGCTTCTTCCTCTCTCACACTCTCTTCCTCCCTCTCTCATCTCTTTCTTTCCTTCTCTCTCTTTCTCTATCTCTCCCCCTCTTGCTCTCGAGCGGCAAGTGAGCAGCCGGGCGGGCGGGTGAACGGGCAAGCGGAGCGGGCGGGCGGGTGAACGGGCAAGCGAGCAGCCGGGCGGGCGGGCGAACGGGCAAGCGGAGCGGCCGGCCGGGCGGGTGAACGGGCAAGCGGAGCGGCTGGGCGGGCGGGTGAACGGGCAAGCGAGCAGCCGGGCGGGCGGGTGAACGGGCAAGCGGCAAGCGATCTTGCGGTTTCCCCTTTGCCTGGGCGGCGGGAAGACCCAGGGAAGGTTCTTCGGCCGCCCAAAAGCTGATCTGCTCCGCAGTGCGGCAGCAGCGAGGAGCTGAAGATGGGGTTTCCCCGTTGCCCAGGCAACGGGGAAACCCCATCTTCGGCTCCTCGCTGCTGCCGCGCTGCGGAGCAGATCAGCTGTTGGGCGGCCGAAGGAACCTTCCCTGGGTCTTCCCCGCCACCCACACGCAAACTCCACCATCTGCGCATGTGCGGCCATGAAAAAAAGGGCGCGCACGCGCAGATGGTGTTTTTACTTCCGCACCGCTATATCGTGAAAAATCGAGTTTCGCGAGGGGTCTTGGAACGGAACCCTCGCGAAACCCGAGGGATCACTGTATATTATTATGGCATTTAAACAATACATATTGATTTTTTCCACCATTTTTCTAGTGGAAATGACAAATGCTTAGCTCACATTATATTCTATAAATACAAAATGTTTATTCAGAAAACATTAAGAATATATTTATCTTCTTCAACAATAGCCTTTAAATTGCTGATAATTTGTGTACAACGTTTTTACAAACAAAATCTAAAACAACATTGCTTTTTCAAAAATAAAAAGTTAATGTCAACTAGTCACAGCTAACTATAGTTTACCACACATTTAATGATGACACACATTAAGATAATTTCTATGTTTAAGTTTCTGGAACCTCAACATTTCAAAAACTAAATACATACCACTGAAATACATTACACTTTTCAAGCATTTTCACTCCGTGGGGATGACAGGAGAGGGTACCAAAAAATAAGAAGTAGTGCTGACTAAGCGTGTTAAGTAAACCATTGTTCTGGAGACTGCGTTCTGGTTTCAATCCTGAAGAAATGTTAAGCCAGTGCACAATATCTCTTACTAACTCTTCGAGGTAGCCATGCCCATCCTGCTTTAAAAAGAAAGAACAAAAAACTATGTTCAGGTTACTTTTAACAAATTTTCCTTGCTTAATGAAAACAATACATTTTCAACTTTTCTGGAGTATAAAAAACAAACAACTGCTGAGTTCCCTAGAAAAGCAAAACAAAAGGTACATATATAATTTATATAACGCATGACATTTAAAAAATCTGTGTTTAAATCGAACGATATATAATACAGAGAAAATACCAAAAAAAAAGTCTATGCGACAATGCTGGGAAGTTGTTTTTAAGTAATCTACTTTACATGTGAAATGTGGAGACAGTCAGTCTTGATAATGCCTCAAATGATTTTCACATAAACCGAAAGTCATTCCTATGGGAATTAGGGCAGCAACAAACATAAACAATCCACAGGCAATACACGCTTTTTTCCAAAACTAACAATGGAAAGAGAAAGTGCCAAGTCAAGACCAGGTTTTGGCAAAAGTGAACTTAATGTTCTGCTGTTTTCTTCTACACATTGAGTTTTGTCAAAGAAAATCAAGCAAAAAGAAAAAGGAACTGGAACAAACAATTCTGATTTACCTTTTGCTCATCACAGAAAGTTAGGAATGCAAAAGGTGAACATGTAGACATTGTAGATAATTGTTAAGTCTGTATCTACCTTTTGTTGCACCTGCCTTCCTTCCTTCTTTCCTTCCTGTCTTCCTTCCTAAGGGGCAAAAGGGCATGTTGATTGGCTCATGTATCACTTCCACTCAATATTCTGAAGCAGATCAGGCCAGTGCATACTCCCTTTTAAGTTTTAATTTCTAAATGAATAATTTTCTCTTAAAATACATCTTCTAAGAATGAAAGACAGTTTCTTGACTAATGTATCAACTAAGGCAAGACCTAGGAGATATAACTAGCATTTTATTTGTTTCTGAACTGATTACAATTTATGTGTAATGTGTTTTGATTAATAAACTTTGAAATTGGTTGTGTGCATTAATTATTTTTAAATAACTAATCTAATGTGATTGTTCCAAAATATCATGCTGCCTCAGATATTTAAACAAAAGGTGTGGCATTACTATTTGACAAGCAGTCAGACTAAGTGGAAAATCTACATTCAATTACATTTTATATTCCCTTGTAGTGCAAAGTACAAGAGGAATAATCATTTCAAAGAATTGTATTCATGTCATCCACATTTAATTTTAAATTTATTTACTACAGCAAAATATTACCAATATCTTTTATATAAAAGATATAGGTAATGTTTTGATTTAATAAATAAATTTAATTTATTTATTTTCTATTTTATGTTCTATGATCCAGGATAGGCAATATAATTTATGAATTTGATTTTGCCCTCAAATTAAGCTATATTTCCTACTTAATTGTAAAGGTTCAGAATTATATTATTCCATTGAAATATTAAAAGTTTTGTTAACCAGATTAAAAAAATCTATGATTTTGCATTTAGAATACAACAAACAAGAATCTGCCAGTCTTTAATTATAGCTAAATAAATAAATAAATGTTACCTCTTCAGATTCAAGGAGAAATTCAGTAAATTGACAACCAACAACTGTGAGTTGTTTTGACTTTGCATAATCAAGATCTAAATTGGCATACAATTTACTGCTAGGCTTGTAAAAATACATCAGCCGCCGTACAAATCTAACATCAAACAAAAGAATGAGACAATTAAAACACAACTAAAGGCTTCTGACAATTATTTTTTATTATTATTTTTTATTAGATTTATATGCCGCCCCTCTCTGTAGACTTGGGGAGGCTATACAGTGGTCCCTCGATTTTCGCGGGTTCGAACTTCGCGAAACAGCTATACCACGGTTTTTCAAAAATATTAATTAAAAAATACTTTGCGGTTTTTCCCCCTATACCACAGTTTTTCCAACTTTCGTCCGCTTTTAATAATTTTTTTTTTATAAACTTTAATAAATAAACATGGTGAGTAATAATCTAAATGGTTGCTAAGGGAATGAGAAATTGCAGTTTAGGGGTTTAAAGTGTTAAGGGGGAAGGCTTGTGATACTATTCATAGCCAAAAATAGTGTATTTACTTCCGCATCTCTACTTCGCGGAAATTTGATTTTCGCGGGTGGTTTTGGAACGCATCCCCCGCGAAAATCGAGGGAACACTGTATATATATATTATACATATACAGTGAACCCTCGATCATCGCGAGGGTTCCGTTCCAGGACCCCAAGCGATGATCGATTTTTCGCGAAGTAGCGGTGCGGAAGTAAAAACACCATCTGCGCATGCGCAGATGGTGTTTTTACTTCCACCGCCGCCCGCCCTTCGCCCGCCCACCCCGTTGCTCGCGCCTGGGGTTTCCTGGGGAGCGGAGCCGGGGTGTCCCCAAGCGCGCGCGCATTGCTGGGGCCGCTCCCCAGCTGGGGAGCGGAGCCGGGGTTTCCCCAAGCGCGCGCGCGTTGCTGGGGCCGCTCCCCAGCTGGGGAGCGGAGCCGGGGTTTCCCCAAGCGCGCGCGCGTTGCTGGGGCCGCTCCCCAGCTGGGGAGCGGAGCCGGGGTTTCCCCAAGCGCGCGCGCGTTGCTGGGGCCGCTCCCCAGCTGGGGAGCGGAGCCGGGGTTTCCCCAAGCGCGCGCGCGTTGCTGGGGCCGCTCCCCAGCTGGGGAGCGGAGCCGGGGTTTCCCCAAGCGCGCGCGCGTTGCTGGGGCTGCTCCCCAGCTGGGGAGCGGAGCCGGGGTTTCTCCAAGCGCGCGCGCGTTGGGGAGCGGCCCCAGCAACGCGCGCGCGCTTGGGGAAACCCCGGCTCTGCTCCCCAGCTGGGGAGCGGCCCCAGCAACGCGCGCGCGCTTGGAGAAACCCCGGCTCCGCTCCCCAGCTGGGGAGCGGCCCCAGCAACGCGCGCGCGCTTGGAGAAACCCCGGCTCCGCTTCCCAGCTGGGGAGCGGCCCCAGCAACGCGCGCGCGCTTGGAGAAACCCCGGCTCCGCTCCCCAGCTGGGGAGCGGCCCCAGCAACGCGCGCGCGCTTGGAGAAACCCCGGCTCCGCTTCCCAGCTGGGCAGCAGAGTTGGGGTGTCCCCGCGCGTGCCGCCCGCCCGCCCACGCCGTTGCTCGCGCCGCCGCTGGGGTCTTACCGGGGCAAGAGGGGGAAGACCCAGGGAAGCCGCCCAGCTTCCCAGCTGGGGAACTCCACCATCTACGCATGCGTGGCCATAGAAAAAAAGGCACACATGCGCAGATGGTGGAGTTTACTTCCGGGTTGAAAACTCGCGAAATAGCCCTTTCGCGATGCTTGAGGACGCGAAACTCGAGGGTTCACTGTACTTATATAACTGGAAGCATTATATAGATCCTTTTTAATGACAGAGTCTGTGACAGGATCTCACAAACTCAGTGCCTAAGATAATAGTATAATTATTTTACTTTCAAAACCTATCTATTTATTCAACACCCTTAAGAATCATTTGTTATATCCCGTATCCATTACAGAGGGCTGGTAGTTCAGCATCTGAAAATAATTGTTTACACCTTAAGTTTCCTTCTTATGTGGATGCCACACTAGATTTATGTTTCTTTCTGGTTCTAAAATAGCTGAAAATAGTTTCCTTTACAAGAAGCTAAATTCAAAATTATTGGAGGAAAAGATAATATAATTTCTTTTTTTCTAATGTATCAACTGCTGGCTAAAATGTTATAAGAACAACTAAAAAAGCCCAAGACAAAATAAAATATTTTTATATTTGTTTTTATCGATATAGTAGAATTTCATACCTGTGCAACTGTTCATCCTTGTTAGTCTTTAAGTTAATATTTGGCCACTAAAAAACAGCAAATATAAAGCATGGTAAGAATTATTTCAATTAATTTCTTGCATTCCAATTCTTAAATGCTGATTGTAATATCATCATACTGTATATCTTACCTTAAGTATGGTCCCTATCAGATTCCAATTCCATTCCAGATTTTCTTTGTGAAGAAGAACTTGGCTATCCCTCAGATTCATTAATAGTGCTTCTTCAGTATCCTTCAGCAGCAGGGAAAGGAAAAGAAAAATAAGTTAATCCTACATTTCAAATTAACCATACAAAAAAAAAAGTGTTTTCAAGCAATTAAAACAGAAACCTCAGAGTCGAATAGTGAGATAGCAACTAGTGAGATAGACTCTCATGCAAATGAAAAAAAGTTATCTTAGAATTACTACCCATTATAGAAGGAAGACTTAGGTTAAAAATTATGTAAGTACTGTTCTTTTGATGACAAAGAACCTAGATAAGTCTACCTTAAGAATAAAGATATCTTTCTGCACACGATACTGATCTCTTCGCTGATGGGTTGACATCGCTTTCTGGACAATGTGATCTAGATGAAGGCTATAAGGTTTAGGCCCTCTTTTCTTCATTTCATGAAAGCGTTTCAAGCAGTTCAGTGCAGCACTGGCCCGTCTAGCAAAAGAACATGATAATACAATTACTATACTTAATAAGGATCTGACAGTATTGGCATATCCGGTTAACCTCAGAGATTTTTGTGCTGAAATGGCTTTAAAGATTATTGATTTGAATCCACTACAAACCAAATCCCATTTAAGGAGTTTACATGAAATGGCAATTATATTGCCCTGATAATCTGAAATATGCAGGCTTTAGATCATTTCATTTATTTCATTAACAAGTAATTTAATTTGATTTAATTTATTGGATTTGTCAGCTACCCAACTCCTTTCAGACTCTGGGCAGCGTACAACAGGTGAAAAGATATAAAACAATATAAAACAGTTAAAACCCCATTAATAAAAGCACAGAGTGGGCCTTCTCCGGGTCCCGTCGACCCAACAATGTCGGCTGGCGGGACCCAGGGGAAGAGCCTTCTCTGTGGCAGCCCCGGCCCTCTGGAATCAACTCCCTCCAGAGATTCGAACAGCCCCCACCCTCCTCGCCTTCCGTAAAATGCTCAAGACCCACTTTTGTCGCCAGGCGTGGGGATAATTACCATCTTTCCCATTTTTATTATATTTTTGGCCTTACTACATGATAGATTAGGTTGAATGTGTGTGACTGCATAGCTAGGGGTTTTATTATGTTATTAATGTCTTTTAAATGGATCTAATTTTTTATTGTTAGATTTGTAATGTATTGTATTATTGCTATGTTGTGAGCCGCCCCGAGTCTTCGGAGAGGGGCGGCATACAAATCTAATAACCTATAACTATTCATACTTCTGGGCCAGAGCTGGATGTTATAGCTCAAAGGCCCCAGGCCTGCTGGCAGAGCCAGGTTTTTAAGGCTTTCCAGAAGACTGAGAAAGTGGGGATGGTGCGGATCTCCCGAGGAAGCTGGTTCCAGTGAGCTGGAGTCGCCAGAGAGATAAGTAATTATCAAATACAGGAAATCCTTGAATTATGACCACAATTGAGCCCAAAATTTGTGTTACTGAGACAATTAAATGAATTTTGCACCATTTTACAATCTTCCTTGTCAGAGTTGTTAAGTGAATCACTTTGGTTGTAAAGTAAGCAACATGGTTGTTAATTTAATCTGGCTTCCCCATTTACTATATTAATATTAATAGTTTTCTAACTGCTTATTTGTACCCTATGACGATCAAGTGTAGTACCCCATGATTCTTGACAAATGTTATCTTTTCTTCTTTTACGTACATTGAGAGCATATTCATGAAAGACAAATTCCTTATGTCCAAACACTTGGCCAATAAAGAATTCTATTCTATTCTATTCTGTTCTGTACTATTCGCCACATTGTCACAAAAAGTGATCCCATGACACTGCAATGGTCATAAATATGAGTTGTCAAGCCTCTCAGTTTTGATCACATGATCATGGGGAGTCTGCAACAGCTGAAAGTGTGAAAAATGGTCATAAGTGACTTTTTCCAGTGCTGTTGCAACTTTGAATGGTCACTAAATGAACAGCTGTAAATTGAGGACCATCTCACTACCAATAGTGCTCTCTGGCCATAAACAGAAAAAAGAGAAACACTAAGTTTATGCATTCAGTTTTCATGCACATCAGAATACATTTTACTTATCAAATATTTTAGTTTATGTTTAGTTTATGTTTAGTTAAACATTTTAGTTCAGTTGAATCAGACTACAGCATAACAAAATTCACAGAAGTGAAAGGGGTCAGATGCTTTCTGAATTCACTGAATTTGTCTAAACTGTACATCTTTAATAAAGTTTATTTGGCATATTTCTACAGCAGCAGCACTTATTCAAAGGCCAATTGGCATTCAACATATGCATGTTATTAACATTTATGCTTACAGTCTCTTCTCCTTTACAATGTCAAAAGAAGCTGCCATATTCATTAAAGTTGGTAAGCAGTGTAAATGATGGCTGTGACAATGTGGAAGAATGGTGTTTGCCTGAAAAACGGAAAAAGCTTTAGAGGTTTTGAAACAAAGTCCAATTTATTCCATGTACTCACTCTAACTCCCTTGCACAGCTTGATTTATTATAAGACCATACATAATTAATAAAAATACTGAATTGGGGAGAAAATTATTGGAAAATACTCTTTTCTAACCGTTTGCATTGCTTGTAGCAAAGGAAATAATCTATTGGATCTCATGGTAAAGTCATTCACAAAATATTACGTATTAACTAAAGCAGGCAATAAGCAATTGATCAATCCTAATAAAAAATGGACAACTTGCTGAAATGATAATTATGACCTGATAATGTTACTTTAGTAGAGGGAGATCTCAAGTTAAAAAAAGAAACTTAACTGTGTTGTCTTAAACCAAGAAGAGAGGGATTTAGGCAACATCAGCAATGGATTGAAAACAAACATGGATTTTTCTGTAAACTCCCCATATTTTACAGACAAAGCAACTTTGATTTGTAGACCAAATCCAGTAAACCCTTATATTTTCAGATATAGAAAGAGGGAAGGAAAAATTATTTTTGTTACCATCTATCTTTTTTGCTAAAGTAAGACAGCAACTTGAATGTACCTTGGCATCGTTTTTTAAGTTGTCAACATTATTTCTTTCTCTTTTACTACTGGAAATGAAATCCAACATTTAATGCCTATTAAACTGAATAGCAGCTAATGAAAGTATTTTTTTCTTACCATATGCAAAAGTTCCCCCAGTAAGATAGTTGCTCTGACAGATATATGATCATTGCTGCTTGTGATTACTTCAACTAGACCCTGGAATAATTAAGAAATAAAATTCTATATATGTGGTGCATATATGACACCAATGATGCTTAACAACGGACATACTGTACTAAAGAACTGATTTGGTTTTTTAAAATTTAATTTAAAATCTGAACTTACTTCTAAGAGTCCATTTCTAATGAAAGCAGAGAGAACCAGGGCCAAGTAATTGTCCATGAGGTCAGGTCTGGATAAAATAAAAAATGACAAACCTTTGCATTGACTTTTTTAAAAAGAAAAATCTATTTCAATTTATTTCTTTATTAAAGTGAGGCAAAAATGTATACAGTATTCTGCTGGTGTGTGTGTACCTGGATCTGGCTCGGTGAGGTAATATAACTTTAGCTTCTGCAGCTACAAAGCCATCAGAAAGTCTCCAGCTGTCCTGAAAATGGCTTGGATCTACACAAATAAAAATGTGAAAAATAATTGTAAAGATGGGCAGCTGAAAATCCAGTAAAATTAGGACATGGCATTTCTCAAAGTGGTGCGGCATTATTATTTCTCACTGTTTCCATAACAGTTCTTCCTCCTATTCTGCAGTGCTGGGGGAGAGTTCATGCTTGTCTTGCAAACATCATAAAACATCTTAACTTTAAAATCTTTCATGCATGATAGTTGAAATATAAATTATTTTTAAAAAGCATCTCATCTATTAGCAACTCAGACAACAAATGATTTCCTTCAGAGGGGCCTTTTAGACTGTATGCCATAAATAAAAAAACTGCTTAGAGCTGTATGTCACAATTCAAGTTTATCCAAGAAAGATAATTATTACAATTCAGCTGTGGTTAAAGTTCCCAATATAGCACCAGATAAAGAAATGCTCTTGGATCTTCCCAGCAAATATAACGGAGCATTTCCCCAGGTCCAATACTAACCTACACTGAGAAGTGCTTCGATAAATTCTTCTGTCACAACAGGCAGAGGAAGGCGAAATATATCATATAGAACTTCAAGCAAGCCTCGCTGTAACATAAACAGGAATAGGATAACAAAGATGAGTAGAAATATATTTATATGAAGCTAATATCAAAGAAATACAATTTATACATTAAAAAAACATGGACTATCTTCAGGATATAGCTGATGTCCTGCTATAATTGCCAAAATTTTAACTGTTTATTAAACATTTAAAGCAGGAAATTAGTTTTTAAGCAGTGGGCACATTATGAATTTATTATTATTATTATTATTATTATTGTTGTTGTTGTTGTTATGTCAGTACAACACAGCAAATGAGATCACTATGCTGGATTTCGTATTTCATCACCCGTCGGACGCTTCCCAAGCACCTAGGACTGTGTGATGTAGTGGCGAATTATGTTTGCCGATCCCAGTAAAGCGGCCTTTTGCAATTGACAGATGGAGATTTTGTCAATTCCGATGGTTTTCAAATGTCTGCTGAGATCCTTTGGTACTGCGCCCAGCGTGCCAAGTACCACTGGGACCACTTTCACTGGCTTATGCCAGAGTCGTTGCAGCTCGATTTTTAGATCTTCGTATTTCACTAATTTCTCTAGCTGCTTCTCCTCAATTCTGCTGTCTCCTGGGATGATGATGATGATGATGATTAATTAGATTTGTATGCCGCCCCTCTCCGTAGATTTGTGATGAGAACATGTGATGGATCTACTGACACTCTGTCTTGGGATGGTGTTGCCCAATAACAAAATGGCTAACTTGGTAGGACATCTAAAGTAACAACTGCTACAAGAATGTGACTTGGCAAATGTGGCTCCCTCTGCCAGGATACTTGGTACCAATCTGATTAACTTTTGTTTTTATAAAGAGAGGCGAACACTAGATTGCATACGATGTTCATCAATGCTACCATGTTTTAGGAGTTTTTTCTTTTTTAATAAAGCCATCAGTATAATGGTCTTTTCCAGCAATTAAACTTACAGTATCTCTAGATTTATTCAACTACTTTTATTTTGTTTTACTCTGATTTTTTAAAATGATTATAATTAATTGCTTTGGCGTGCTTTGTAAATAGACGCTCTAGAAAAACATTTGTAATGAAAAAAATAAACAATCTGCATTGCACTAAAAAATGTACGGCAGCTAATGTATACAGCATGCCAAAATGTGTAGACTAAGTTTATGAATATGATAGCAATTCTCATGTTTCCATTAAGTTTTTAAATTTTGCTGAACTTTAAACCAAATTGTGATTTATAACCCCTTTAAAAAATACTTAATATAAGCAATCCCAACAAATACTGATGGCAACGCCTGGCAGTGACTCTGACATGTCCTCATATAGAAGATAGATGCCTAAGAAAATGAATGTTATTGATTTCCTAGATTAACAGTACTGTGAGAGCTGAGTGTGGCCTGTGAAGAACATGCAAATCTCACAATTTTTAATAGCAGAAGTTGAAAACATACCCGCACTTCCATGTTAGGTATACATAACACCCCAATAAGAGATTGGATCCCAGAATTCCCAGGCTTACATAAACTAATTATACCTGAAAACAAAATGAAAGGCATAATTATATAACGGTAGTTATATGACCACATTTTGGGCACTTGGCAATAGGCCTGCATTATAGATATTAACAACACCCCACACTCATATAATTCTTTTACGGTGTTTTTGTCCAAAACTCAGCATCTATTTTTGGTGTTTGGTAAAACCAGCCCATAGTAAACAATTAATTCACTTAACAACCATGGCATTCACTTAATGACTTATTCACTTAAAAGGGTCGTAAAATCAGGTCAGTTTTATGGGTGACTCATTTTATGACTGTCATGACTTATGACCATAATGGGTAGACTCCATTATAGTTGTAAGTTGAAGGCTACCTATAAACAAATCATAAAGTTAAAAGAAAATCAGAAAAAAATGAGTGCATCAATACACTTTATTTTGTGTTATTTGTTTCTCAAACATGTACAAAATAGCAGATATGGGTATAAGTATAAACATAAATAAAGTAAATACAGGGATAGCAGGCACGCTGTTGCGCTTATGCACACCCCTTAAAGGCCTCTTAGGAATGGGGTGAGATTGACAGTAGACAATCTAAGGTTGAAGTTTTGGGGGTTCGGGGAAGAAGGAGTAAGAGTCAGGTAGTGACATCTACTTATCTAGTGCATGTTATTCTTTTTCTGCACTGAAAGGCAAACATTTAATTCATCCTTTCTTACCTAAAATTTCAATTTCCAATCTAGTTTGCCCACAAGTGATTCTACTTACATCTACAGTATAAAGCATCTATATACTACTAAAACTCTACATTAGGTAACCTTTAACTGGATGGACTATGGTGCCCCAAATGGGTTAACTTACAAAAAGCATTTATAATCTGAGATTCTTGTGGAAATGAAATTTGGTAAATTTTAGAAAACATTTTATGACATAAAATATTGCCATAAAGCAGTTTATGACATAATAAAAAATGTCACAAAATATTTCCTGGGGTGATGTGTGTGCTATACAGTTCACCATGAGCTAAACAGTTTATGACATAATATAGAATGCCATATAACACTTCCTGTGCTGATGTTTGGCTATGCTAAATAGTTTCATATGGGCTATTTTCAAAAAGAGAGGGCATAGGCGTGTGTGTCTGTGTGTATGTATGTATTATTCTACTTACTATCTTCAGTTGAAGTGAGAGCAAATAGCTTACCTGCCCATGATCGAAATGCTGCCACAATTCCCATTTTACTAGCAGAAAGCCGTGCTTCTCTGTCTTCTCTGTTAAAACAATAGTAAAGACGGTTATGTTTGGGTTTTTTAATGCTACTGCTGTAAAGATCTTATTCCACAAATTAGGAATCTGAGAATAGCAGAGAATGATTGTGTACTTACTTGAGCTGTCCTTCTGCAGTGTCTGGATTATGCCTGTAGTGAAAATCCGTATATGGAGCTAAAATCCGCTATAATAAAGAAGATTGGTGTTATTCCTATTACCATTTTATAAACCGTGTTTTCCCGAAAATAAGACCCTGTCTTTACTTTTTTTTTTAACCCCGAAATAAGCGCTTGGCCTTATTGCCATGCACTCAAAAGCCCGATTGGGCTTATTATGAGGGGATGTCTTATTTGGGTGGAAACTGGGTATTATTATCATATATACATCTATTTAAATGTTCTTCAAAAATTTGTCCTCTTTTTCTATATTTCTATGTGTTTTGTTAATCAGAAGCTTCTTACTTATTACTGGCATGATACAGTTGATCTGGGCTTTTAACATGAAAATATATATCTTGTCCCTGCATTTAAAGTCATTATCTAATTTCCTATTTTTAAGGTAAATTGTGTAGAAAGAAAAGGCACTGGGAGATGTTATAGGTTTTTTTTTTTACTAACTTTATAAATATCAATTGATTTTGAAGGATAATTTACATATATATATGGAAGTATCTAACTTCAATGTTAATAAATAATATTCTGTTATTAAAATATTAAAAGCCAAAGCTTAAAAACTGTATGTGATATACCAGGGATAGGCAAAATTGGCTCTTCTCTGACTTGTGGACTTCAACTCCCAGCATTCCTGAGCCAATCATGCTAGCTCAGGAATTCTGGGAGTTGAAGTCCACGTGTCATTGAAGAGCCAACTTTGCCTACCAGTGTGATATACAAACAGTCCTTGCTTAATGGCTGCCATTTTTAGTAACCAGTCAAAGTTACAAAATTACAAAAAATAACTTTAGGATTAGACCTCACACTTATTGGCATCGCAGCATGCTATAGTTATGTGATTGCCATTTGCACATTCACAGTCTACAGTACTTCCAACAAGCAGAGTCAATGGCAAAGCCGGCAGTAAAATCATACTATCTGATATATTCCTTAACATCCATTGAAATGAAATAAGTCTATCATGGACATGTGATGACTTGTTTACTGACAGAGTGGTAGCTCAGCTGCCAATTGGGGTTGCTAAGTTAAAACTACATGTAGCTAAGCAATTCAAAGTTAGAACAAATAAGTAAATTAATGCAATTATATTTAAAATTACCTCTAATTCCACATCAGCTCGCACATATTGTCGTGTATTTGGATGGTTAAGAAGATGTAAAACAGTCGTTATGAGAGCTTCATTTATACGGCTTAATTGACAATCTATTACATTTTTCAAAATGGTACTTAGACCACCACGGAAAGCAACTATTTCTGGATTTTGAATCGCTGAAAGAGATTATTCCATTTTAAAGAGTATTAAAATTTTTAATAATATTTAACAACTAATTACATTTCCACAAAAATCTTACATTTAAAAGTTAATATTAAATTAGTCTTAAATTCATTTTTCAAATTTCTTCACCAATCCATGCTGCACTCCTTACAGAAAGTTTTGAGAACTTGCATTTAAGACTTATTTCAAATTGTTCAAAAACACACATCAGAACAGATTTAAATTTATTTCAAAAGACATATGGGAAGGGATACAATAAAAATTACACAGCTAATTTGCCTATTCATTCCAAGAGATCGATATTTTTCTGTACTAAATCTCATATTTAACTGAAATAGTTTTAAAAATGCTTACCTAATTCACAGATAATAGCAATACATGCTCGAACCATCCTGTCCCGTTCTTGAAGGCCATCATTCCCAACAGCTATCAAAGAATTGGTAACTGAACTGGGAAATAATGAAGCATTGACTGTAATCATCTGCAAAGAAATGTAGAAAGAAGGAAGTAATTGCTGTATACATGGCTCAATTAAGGAACAATGCAAAATATTCCTTTATTCATATTAGACAGTATTTCACCTGTTTAAATGTTTTGTTTTGGTATTCTGTTCTTAATCAGTAATGTTTTAATTTTTAATTTTATTTTTCAAAACTGTTATACTACAACCGTACAAAGAAGCAACCCTAAAAAGAGAAACACTGCTGCTAAAGCATCAAGATCTTTTTATCCACTTTACACAAAAACTGAATAGCAAAAACATATTCCAAAGCTACTTCAAGATCTGCTGAAATACGCCCCAATGATTTCTCCATCTGAAATGTTCATACAAATAATGTCTATGGAAAAGCTATGGGTATGAGAGCACCATACAGCTCCAAATGTGAACCTAGAAGTCCTGTATGCCTCATTAAAAATAGGTGATTTGGATAGAGGCCAGTTTGACTGGTTGTCTGAGATGGTATTTTAAATCATGGACACTAAGGTAGGAAAGTAGAATGGTACTGTATACACACATTTTGAACCAGAGTTTAGTTGCAGCTAACTATGTCCTGACTTTCAATAAGCTTTTTCCAATTCTTAAAGGGACTTTAACATTTGGTACACAGTTGATCAAGGTTAAGCGGACTCTCAAAAAGTGGCCCTGAATATTGAAGCCCTTGATGCATCATATTTATTCACTAGAAGCCCTGTATAGCAGCTAAACTGACCTAAATGATATTTGATGCTTCTTTTATTTGATATTTCTCCTTCCTATATTAAGCTTTTTCTGAAATTCCATGGACTTTGGAAAACCACAGGAACCACATGAAGTATACTGGTACAAGGTGCAGTAGCACAAGCAGTCTTTGGGGCCCACAGAATGACCCATGTTGCACCATTGCTTCTGAAGCTGCACTCGCTGGCAGTTTGATTCCAGGTACAATTCCAGCGTTTGGTTATGGCTTTTAAAGCCCTCTATGGCATAGGTCCAGACTATCTGATGAGCCATCTCTTCCCAATAAGGCAAAGCCCATCATACTCAAGCTGGCAGAGGTGGCCTGCTGAAGAGCCCTCATACATGGAACTCCGACTGATAAGATCAGGGGAACAGCCTTCTCTGCTGTAGTACAAGCACTTTGGAACATCCTGCCCCCCCCCCCCCCCCCAAGTGAGATTTTCTCCCTATTCTTCTGCCTGAGACAGAAGACATAGCTGTCAGTTGGCTAAGGAACTTAAGTGGGACAATACATAACTGAAGATGGTTGCTGGGCTAACTTACTAACCTCACTTTCCTCCTGCGCTTCGTCCTCCCATTGCTCATCTTTTGAATTTCGTATTATAGTACTTCCACTATTTGTTTTTATTGTTTCATTCCTTTACTATTGTTATTTTTACATGTTAATCATCCCCCCCCCCATTTTATTATTGTAGGCTATAGTAACCCAACGGTGAGATGGGTATGAATAAATTTAACAAATAGCTCAGAACTGTGACCATGGATGAGATACGCAACCAAACTGTTATATTTATTCATATATTTGTTTTGTACTTGTAATCTTGTTTATACCATGTTAACCGAATTTCTTAAACAACATTGTTTTCTATGTTAAATAATCAAGCTATTTGCAATATTATTTTATAATCCTCTAAAACTTGAGATGGATCATTTAGTAAATAACAATATTATATTGTGAGTTTTCACATACCTTTCTGACCAAACGAAGTGCTTGGGTTCGTTCTACTTCATTGCTTTGCTGTATATCTATGCATCTAAAATTAAATACATATATATTTATGTATTTATATTTATAACTATCTATAAAACATGGTTTATTTTCTTAAAATTTTGATGGACTAATTTCTTATATTTAGGATTCAGTCATCAAAAGAACCAGCAGTATTACTTGGTTTGGATCTAGAATTTGCCTTTGACTTCCATCTTTCCATGAAAGTTTTATCTGTAGAATACGTTCGATGGAAAAATAGTACAGGAGACATTTTTTTATTCTTTTTGAAAATCAACTTTCAGAAGATTACATATCCAATACATGTGTAGAAGACTGCACAGGGGTAGCATAGGGAAGAAAGAACCAGCGAGAAATATGTTTTTCACTTCTTCCCAAAGTACAAGTAGCTAAAAATGCTCAAATCAACCCAAAATTATTTTATCAGCTATAATGATGAGATTCAACTTCTAAATATTACTGAGGAAAAGTAATCCAAATAAATAATCCTTGACATGACAATCGGTTAAGCACAGGGTTATTTAAGCAAGATGCCCACATGACCCCTTCGCTCAACAACCACAATCCCAGTTCAGTCACTTGCAAACATTAAATCATTAAGCAGACAAAGTGAAAATGTTGCCTGCCACAGCTACCACAGGAATTGCCTTCCCCGCCATGTGGAAGAGAAAGTCTGTGATTGGCTGGAGGAACAAAGCTCATATCTATAGAATGAAGAAGTCCAGCACCCTTCCCATTCACAGAAGGAAACTGCTGCAGTGGGTTGCAAAAAAGCTAAGATCTAAAGATCTTAGCTTCATTTCTGCAGTCCAATGGATTTCTATCTATCCATTCTACAGCGCATTGGACAATGACAGAAGCTTGTGACTTTCTCTGATGACTTTCTGAGGAGGTCAGTAGAGAAAATTTTGACTGGCAATCACATGATTGTGAAGTGTTTGGCAACCAGTCTTAATCAGTGAAGGGTTGCCGAATTCTGCTGCTGCCGGTGCGCTCTGCGTGCATTTTGCAGGATTTTGCTTCTGCGCATGTGCAGGGATCCGCACCCGCCAGTCATCCGGAGCTGTGCATGCAGCTCCATTTTCAGTACTGGAATGCTGTCTCCACCCACCCACCCACCAATCTAGGTAGGAACCCAATACTGGTCTTAATTGTGAACACGTTGCCAAGCACCCAGATTTCAATCACATGACCATAGGGAAGGAGGGGCAACATTTTACAATGAACAGAAGTGCTTTACAGAGCATAAGGCATCCTTTCCATCTTAACTTTAAACAGTTGTTAAACAACCAGCCGTAAGTCGAGAATTACCTACATTTGCCTCAAAGCTTCTATCATAATCTATTCCAGGCCATTCACTTATAAGTGACTGCAGCTTTATTGCTTCAGCTCATAATATCAACAAGATTATATCATCAGAAGAAACAACACACAAATTATAAAACATACAGCAGGCTTTGTAGATGTTTTTATTAGACTAACATGTGGCTAATGTTCTAGTGTTGGCTTACGTGACTGAAAGCAGAATTTCTGTATACAGTGATCCCTCGTTTTTCGCGGGGAATGCGTTCTAAGACCACCCGTGAAAAACGAATTTCCGTGAAGTAGAGGAAATATATTTTTTTAATGTATTTAACGAGTATTTGGACTTTTAAAACCCACCCTTTGCATTAAACAGTCATTCTATAATGTTTCTCAGCTGGAACTACATGTGATATCATACCAGTTTCTTTAATAGAGTACAGTAATACTGTAGCAAGAATTTTATGGATTTTAATGGATTTAAAATTTCCAATGGATTTAAGCCCCTTTTGAAAACCTGTGAAGTAGCAAATCCGCAAAAGTTGAACCACAAAGAGGGATTACTGTATACATGAATCCTATACAAACACTGAATATACACAATGTAGTAATTACCAACCTTTTTGGCAACAGGAACCAATTTTGTGAAAGAAAACTTTTCCATGAATGGGGAGTGAGGGAAAGAAGAGCACACTACCTAGACCCCACACATGCAGAGTTTACAGTTCACACTCCTATGGAAATCTAATCCCTGATGATCTGGGGTGGGGATACTAGTTCTGGGGAGTGGTTGCAAATAAGATGAAGCTTAACTTGCTTCCTGCTCACAGCCCAATTGTGCAGCCCAATTCCTAAAATTATCGGTCTGTGGCCTGCCAGGGACCCTTAACATATAGGATAGGATCATGATTCCTGTTGCAGGAGGCTCAAGTTACAAATTTAATAATACAAACAGACACTGTTGATTGGTCATATAAACAACAGATGTTTTTGAAATCCAAGCAATTCCAAATCACATTACTGTAGTATTATTTTGGTAATTACCTGGCTATTAAGTAATCCACTTTCAGTTTTAATACCTTCTGTAAAATACTGGAGTCTCTGATAAGATATCGAAGAGCTCGGAGTCCTGCTGCTCGCACCTCTTTCGCTTCATTTAATAAAGCTAACCGCAAACTGTGATGATAAATAAGTCATTCAGGCTAGCAATGATCAAAGTATATCTATTCTATATTCCCCAAATCCATTTATGTGATTAACTTCCTTTGTCTATTTTTTAACACTGTAGTATCCAAAATGTGTTTTTACAACATCTACATCAACAGAAGCTAATGTATAAATTCCTATGTGATTTAAAAATTGTTAAATATTTAATGTTTTATGTATTTAATCTAAAAGTAATAATATGAATCTAGAGAGTGACACAAACATAAAACATTTTACTTTGGGTAAATATTAATTATTGAACCTAAGTCAGAATTACCACAGAAAAACATCTCTGCAAAATTTAAGGAATTATATAATCCTAAATTTGCAAATGTTTTTAACAATTTAACCCATCAATCTCAATTACTTATTTTTTTTCTGAAGAGTTTAAATTCTCCCAATGCTCAGTTCTATAGTTGCAAGAATACAAACAAAGGCTAATTAGTCACTGCTTTCAATTAAGGATATGCACCTCATGTGTTTTTAGATGACCTTGGGAACCATTTCAAAAAATTATTAAGATTTAAATTCTTTGGCTATTCCTTTTTTTAGCCAGTAAAGGTCCATTAATTTTACGCTTAAAAAGTACTAGTTGTCTGGATTCATTTGCAGTTATCAGAATTATCAAAAGTGAAAGAATTATGGGATAAAAATCACTATAAAGCTAAATGTTTTTAACATAATGCTGGTATATTTTACCCAGAGATTTTCAGTTTAGCACATTTAAGATTTTGAAAGTCAAAAGAATGGCCAAAAATGGGTAAAAAAGCACATGGAATCATGTTTCTAAAAAGAACTATGCTTTTTTCTATGCTTAAATGCAGACAGTTAAGTTTATACTATTAAATTCTAGAGGACTTTTCAGAAAATGGAGCTGCTTAAATTATTCTTAAATAAAATCCCCAGTAAATACAATGATATAATTTTAAAATTATAAAGAATAACGTTACTCTTTAGTCAAATATGTCCAATTTTGAGATATATATACAAGGTCAATAATACCTATTTAACATCTTTAACAGATATTTTTATTAATATATATACAGTATATATAAAATGGACTTGTCAAATTTGTTTAAGTATTAAAATAGCACCAGAGGTAGGCTGCTAAGGTGGACCGGTAACGTGTGCTCGCTCCCATGGCTCTGAGTGGTAGCGGAGTCCAGCACAATTCTACTACTGCAGCTGTGCAGGTAGCAGAATCGCACGCGGAGCCCTAGGTGCGCCCGTGTTTTGGTGCGAAAGCAAAAAAGTTTAATTTTACTTTAATCCAGAATTAATATTACTTTAATCCAGAATTTCAATCATCAGATTACTATTTACAATACACAAGACTTACCATATGATGATATCTTCATAAGTAAAACCTAATTTTTCTTCAGTATGACCAGCATTACAAAGAAGCTGCAAGATATAAATTTCAGTACTTTCAACAACGGAACAATTTTCAATAAGCACGTTTAACTAATCATTTCCTCACATCTATACTACTTCCCAATTAACCAACTTGAACATTTTTCCATGATATTATTAAAAGAGAAGGAAATAGCCTGGTTGAATTATTGTCATTAATTTTTGTCAATATTAGAACATTGCTATTATGTCTCCCCTGCTCCTTTTCTTCACTAAACTAGTCATGCCCAGTTCCCGCATTTGTACACTCAGGCGGATACAGGCACGAACAATTTCTGAGACATCTCTGTGAGTCTTGCAAAAAAATTAAATTAAATTAAACGAGTCTCTCTGGGGTTTTTTTTGCAGGGGGGGGGAGTGAGAACATACCCACAAGTTAAATGTATTCAATACCACTAGTACTTCTGTGCATGTTCTCAAATTTTTCAATCATTCACCCATGGCTGGCTTTGATCATCTTCAATGTCTCTTTCTGTACCACACAACACTTCGGGGGGAAATGTTTAAACCTCTTTCCAGAAATTTCTGTTTCCATTTCAAATCTTAATTTTTACTTTAACAAATTTCCTTCTTCAGTGCTATTGTTTTATCCAAAGTTCCATTCTTCAATACCAAATTAGGTCATTAGCTACATTAAACAACAGCAAGAAAATGTGATTATTTTTGTGAAGAAAGTTGATAAAATAAGCATATATATAAAATATACAGCTCAAAAAAATAAAGGGAACACTCAAATAGCACATCCTAGATCTGAATGAATGAAATATTCTTATTGAAACTTTGTTCTGTACAAAGTTGAATGTGCACAACAGCATGTGAAATTGATTGTCAATCAGTGTTGCTTCCTAAATGGACAGTTTGATTTCACAGAAGTTTGATTTACTTGGAGTTATATTGTGTTGTTTAAGTGTTCCCTTTATTTTTTGAACAGTGTATATAAGCAGGGAACGCTTCAGTCTGAATAAACATTGACTTACTGCTAGGGCATCAAAGCCTTGGGGACAACACTACAGCCCCTCTTCTGAATAGTCTTATAGATACAATTAATATTCTCAAGTCTTATAAATATAATTAATCCAAATTTAGTTCAGTTTATTGGAACAAAGTCCACTAGTCAAGTAATTTCAAGTAGGAAGTACAACAGTTTCCAAAACGGCTACCCAATTTAAAAGTCCAGATTTTCTGTTTTAAAAGGTCTTTTGCTTTTCTCCCTTTAGTTCCTTTCTTTCGGGTCTAAGATTTTTCTCTCTATGGTAGATAACCGCTTTAAAAAATAGTTCTAAGAATCTCCTTTCCTAGATTTTCCTCTTTTTTCTTTAAGGTTAGGGTCTAAATAAAAAGGAATCTTCTCACCCAGCTCCAATTCATCTGCATCACTCCTGCACATTTCTTTGTTGCCTCAGTTGCCCCAGCTTTGTGGCAGCCATGATGGCTGCCTCTTTTTGTCGAGGGAAGAAGCCCTGAGTCCAGCAGGAGAGTTGCTGCTCTCCCCTAATACAGGGCGCCCCCCCCCCTTTTCTTCACCACACCTACAGGGTAGTTTTAGTTCCTTTTGGAGCCCTCCAACAAGGAGAAGTTGGCGTGGGAGCAGAGAGACCCACTCCTCACATCTGATACCGCCGTGATGTCAGCCAGAAGTCTGCGACACTGGAAGTTTTTAAGGAGAGGTTGGATAACCATTTGTCTGAAATTGTATAGGGTTTCCTGCCTGAGCAGGGGGTTGGACTAGAAGACCTCCAACTCTGTTATTCTATTCTAATGTACTCTGTAAGATTCCCCTCCTTTGAAATAACGTATCCCAAAACACAGATGGCTCGGCTCTTAGTTTGCCAGAAGGTTGTAAACAACTGGCTTTTTGAGAACTGATTGATGTAGAATCACTGGCAGATGAATGCTTTTTATTAATTTGGGTTATCTGGGATTATGATATATTGTTATTTTATTAGTTACTACATGTTCTACCTTGCCTAGAATCCTAGTCAATAGGACTAGATATCCAACATCTCAATTTCTATCTTAAAAATGTATTCATATATGGCTAACAAATTCTCCAAAAGTGACAGGCTCAGCTGACGGTTGGCCCTTTCAAGGTCTTCACAAGAAAGCATATATATTCAGAACATACTGTACTTCTTCTGGAAGCACATCCAGAATTGTTTTGTATACATCAAATACTGTTATATGCACATGCTTCTTCAACATGGTTCATTATTACAGCAGTCTACATATTTGTTCAAGCTCTGCAAAATTGTGGATATCCATGTATTTTTTTAAAAAAACTAGCAACCCATTACTACTTGAAGACATTATCATCCCATTGCTACTTCATTCAACCACAATTTTTCTAAAACAATTATTTCATGCACTAATAAAAAAAAAATAATGTAACAATCACTAAATTTCTTACCTTTGTAAAATTATTCAAATGGCCAAGTTTTCTCATATTTGAAACCCCTTGCAATTTGGCCACATTTTGAAGAATCTCCCTCACGTTATCTGAGGGGTCTACAAAAAAAATATGGTATAGAGTTAGATAAACTATATAGTTCCCAAAACAATGAAAATTAGATCACAGTGTAACTCCATAATTATTTTAATACTTATCTTTGAGAATTCCTGTCATGTTTTGATACAATTTATTCTATACTGAGATTATTATTTTGTTATTTATTTATAAATGTGTGCCTTTTTCTGATCCAAAAGACAAAGTACAAGCTGATTTGGAGACTGAAAAATAACCACTTTTATTTTATGTTAGACACCCTATAATAAACTGCAATGGTGTAGAACAATATTATATATTCGGCTATCATCAATCCAATACAAATAGTTTTCAGTTTAATGATAATTGAGACCAGAATTTCCATTGTTAGATGGCGTGGTTGTAAGGTGAGTCAGATGCAATTTTACAATCTTGAAATAAATCACCACAGTTGTCAAGTGAATCAGCAGCTGTTTGGCAAACACCCAATGTTATTTATTTAGTTTACCAAAAAAAGTAGCAAATAACAATACCATGACCACAGGATAGTGCAACGGGATCATAAATGAGGGTTGGTTGTTGAAAATGCAATGCAATGCAAGTGCGGGAGTGATACAATGGTTGCAAGTGGACATTGGTTGTTACTTTTTCCCATGCTGTTGAAACTATAAACCAGGGGTCTCCAACTTTGGCAACTTTAAGACTTGTAGACTACAACTCCCAACTCCCGGCCAAGCCAAAGTTGAATACCCCTTCTTTAAAGCACTGTAAAAGCCCTACATGGCTTAGGACCAGATTATTTATGGGACCATCTTCTGCCTCACATGTCCCAGTGACAGATTAGATCGCACCGAGTTGGCCTTCTTCGGGTCCCGTCGGCCAAGCAATGTTGGCTGGCGGGACCACGGGGAAAGGCCTTCTCTGTTGCGGCTCCGGTCCTCTGGAACCAACTCCCCCCAGAGATTCATATTATACCGGCAGGCCTGGGGCCGTTGAACTATTGTATACCGCTCCGGGCTGTAGTATGAATGACGGATGGTTGTATGTTTGTTTATATTGGGTTTTAAATTTTGTATTTGTTTTTGTAATATATTTTGGGATATTTTTAACTTTTGTAGTTATTTTATTGTTGTAGGCACCCTGAGTTCGTCAGGAGAAAGGCGGCTTATAAATCTGATAAATAAATAAATAAATAAATAAATAAATAAATAAATAAATAAATAAATAAATAAAGTAAAATAAACTGCACGGTTATTGAATAAAAAATCCTTATTATTTCGTTACTGCTATAATAAGTGAAATTAAAAATTTTGATGGAAGAGAATCCTATAAAAGTATTTTCTAAATAGTAAACATTTTTGAAATTCCAAAGATTCTTTTACAAAGTGAGAATAGTGCTTTCTTCTAAAAAATGAAAGAATGAGAAGAGAAAAAATAGTAAGAGAAAATATTTTATAAAATTTAAAAAGCAAAAGCTACAAACAAAGGAGATTAACAAAAAGTTTACAATAGTATTGATGTATCCAATAGTATTGATATAAAAATACCACTAACTATTATAATCTTTGACTTTTAAGGATGCATAATAGATGGGACAAATAATTGTCCTACAATTTAAAACCATCAGCAATATAATATGGTTGGTGTATATTCTTTTGTTTTGAGCATTTATCAGAATATTTCTAATTCTAGATTCAAATAATTTTGCTATAAAAATAATTTAGATTTCAACTGCAAGTTCATAGAGTTATGAGAAAATCTTATTTCACTGGCAAAAATTATAAATCAAACTACAGACAGTCCTTGTTTAGCAAGCACAACTGGGACCAGCAACTGAACCAGTAAGCAAAGTGATTGCCAAGTAAAACTGTGACCATGTCTATGATCTTAACTTCAGCTTTCATTTGCTTTATAGACCTGCAAAGGTCAAAAATGCAAGAACTGGTTTCAAAGTTACTTCTTCATCACTCTCATAATTGAGAGCAATCACAGTACTACAGAGTTGCTAAATGAGGACTACCTGTGCTTTCTCAGTAAGGCTCCACAAAACAAACATTCCAGCTTGATCAAATTAACTGCCAAAATGCAGTTCTATTTGCCTTTTCTCAAAGTAGTAGTAAAATATCCTCTGGTCACAAAGCTGTAAAGGCAGACACCTGGTTCGTATCATTATATGTAGTGGACATGCCCAAAAGCAAAAAAAGTAAAATAAAATACTGGACAGAAATACTGGCTGGAAAAAAAGGTAAAACAACATATTGATTTGAAACCAGAAATATTTATGTTGGGCATTTTACCAAATAAGTACAATAAAGGGAATGCATATCTGATTTTAAATGTATTGACTGCAGCTAGAATTGTACAATTTGCACAACAATGGAAAAGTGAGGAGATCCCAATAGATGAAAATGTGATTTAAAAAAATATTATAATGTGGACAATGTGCCTTCAGGTGCTTTGGAGAATAGATGGATCCCTGCCCTCTTCTTTGGGGCAGCCCTTTCTAACTTGCCACAAAGAACAAGTGTGTCCTTCAGTCTGAAACAGGTCATGAACTTCTAAGCTCTAGAATGGGGAAGTGAAACTTGTAGTCAAGCTATACGTCCTTACAAATAAGGAAAAGAAAGAAACTAAATAATTTTTGACCTGGGCTTTATTTTATCAATGGTTAGCTGATAAAAACAGGAAATAGAAACAGGAAAATATAAAAAAAGGATCAATGATATAAGGGCGGTATAGTAAAATGGTGAAGTATTTGTTTGTTTATTTATTAGATTTCTATGCCACCCTATTTCTCAGACTCAGGGTGGATCACAACAAAAGTGAATACATATCACATAGAAATCTAAAATTAAAACCTTCTAAAATCCCCATTTCTTAAAAAAATCACTCATATTCAATCCATCAACTTATATGTTCATTCATCGACTGGGGCAAGATAATGGAATTAATGGCCCCAAGCCTGTTGGCAGAGATCTTTAAACTCTTACGGAAGGCGGGGAGGGTGGGAACAGTGCAAATCTCTGGAGGGAGTTGATTCCAGAGGGCTGGGGCTGCCATAGAGAAGGCTCTTCCCCTAGGTCCTGACAGATGACATTGTCTATCTGACGGGACCTGGAGAAGGCCAACTCTGTGGGACCTGACTGGCCACTGTGATACATGAGGAAGAAGATGGTCCCATAAGTAATCTGGTCCAATGCCATGTAGGGCTTTATAGGTCATAACTAACACTTTTAATTGTGTTCTGAAACCAATCAGCAACCAATTCAGAAGTAGTAGTTGTTATTATTATAGAATCAACACTAATGCAATGAACACTGTTGTAAATATTTTTATTATTATTTCCTAAAACTACTTGTACCCAGACAACACTGTTTAATTGAAAATAGAATTGTTATGGGTTATAAAATAAAAAAAGGTGATAGGGAAAAAGGCATGTATGATATATCACAAGAAGCAGAAGTACATTGATTACGAAGTATGGTTCCAAATATTCTGGAAATTAAGTAACTTAACTGGGCTGCAGACTGTGACACCATTGTTCCTGGTATCTTGTTGGACCACCTGCAATTGGGAGTAGGAGGTATTGCTTTGCAATGGTTCTGCTCCTTCCTCAATGGACAATTTCAGTCTGCCATAGCAGGTGGGAGGAGAAATTGATCCAATAGCTACTACTGGGTGGAGTGCCACAGGAGTCAATTATCCCTTTCTTATGTTTTAACATGTATAGTAAACTGATGGAGGAGATCATCTGACATTTTTGGATGTGATAGCATCCTAGTGATACACTACTACCCCAGCCTCTAAGAAAGATGTGGTTGATGTTATCTTATTTGGAAATTGCCCCTCTCCCTCACAGAAGGACCTGTGTACAAATAAGTACCTGGAACATGTGAAGATTTGTAGGAGAGACAAGAGAGAAAATCTGAACCCACCTAAAATAGAATAGCTACTTATACAATGTAATTATTCTGGATTTATAACTTCTGCGTAAAGTCTGGTAATAGAAAAACTTAAGTTTAGCTCAGTTGCGGTCTTTCTTACTGCAAGGATACCTAGCTATAGTAAGGTATTCCCTCTGTACCAAGTAATTAGACTACTGAAATGCACTTTACATGGGGTTGCCCTGAAATTGCAACTAGTCCTGAACATTTGTTTAACAGGTTTACCATTGTATAACACTTGTATATGTTTGTTTATTTAGATTTGTATGCCGCCCCTCTCCGCAGACTCGGGGCATGAAACAGGAAAAGCCGTTATATAAAAAGATTTAATGGAATAAAATAAATTAATGGATAACCCCATTCAGAAATTATGCAATTGTCATCCTGTACCTTCATTGAAACAAATGAAAGCAGAGGGTTTTTTTTAAAAAAAGGTAATTCATGTAATTACCGTAAGTGTTAAACACCAACTTAATGACATCTAACCCAGCAATCCAGTCATGTCTATGCTGAGAGGAGAGATCATATTAGCTATAATGGAATCTTAAAAATAACAACAAAGGCATTACACTTGTTTTGTTGCTAAAGAAAATATTTCAATGCTTGAAATGATTGTTTCATAATCCAGAAGCTTTTAAGTTTGTTGCATCTGCTATTACAGTTTCTATAAATTTCAGACTGAGTCACTAATATTCCATTATGCACTCTAGCTATAGCTTTCCTCAAATATGTCAAATGGTTCAAAATGCTATAGCAAGATTACTTTAGTATGTCATATTCATTTTCAATTCTATATATCTTGTTGCATCATACTTTTATTTAATATTTACTGCAAATAAACCAGACTCTTAGCCATCATTTATATATGAAGATACACATAGATTCATATCCCATATCAGCCAATATACTTAATTCTTATCACAAAGAGTTCTGTATGCTATAGCAGTTTGAATGCTAGACTAGCAGCAGGTTGTAGTCCAAGCTCAATCATGGAAGGTAACTAGTTGGGTTTGAATCAATAACTTTCTCTCACCTTATAGGGTAATTTTAGTGAAGAAAAATAGAAGGAAAAGGACAGTAATTTAAGCTTTTAAATAAAAAACAAGATATAAATCTAACAAATACATAAAATGTATTTTATTCATATGGCAATAGAAGTCTGAGATAGAAAATATAACATATATGCTGGGACTTAGTTGCTTATTAACATGAGTGTGAGCAGCTTTCATCCCCCTTCCTATAGCAAAAGAGTAAAAAATAAAGAGAGAATAAAATATCAGGCCACAGTGAGAAATATCAAATTACTAAGAAAGAAACTATGAGACTAGAGCTTCTAAATACAACCCCAGGTTCTAACTTATAGTAAATCCCCTTCACATTTTTTTTTAAAAAATGCAATTTTTAAAAGAATTTTTTAAAATAAGTTTTACATCATCAATTCAGTTATTTTATTAAAATTTTGCAAGACTGTTGCCAATTGAATAAGACAGAACAGGATTAAACGGATAAATATTTAGGTTTGAATTCATTTGGATTTCCATTAAAATAGTCACGATACGAAATAATTCTGTTAGAATAGGTTTTGACTCTATGTTCATTCCTAAATCTTTGAATTCATGTAACTGTATAGAGGCATGGGATTTGTTTCCCACATCCTGGCATGGGACAGCCTCCTTGTTCCCTTACTTTGTGCTTATATAAAGAATATATTGTCAAAGAAATTCCTAGACTGTGATTGTTTATACCAATTTTTCAGAATATAATACACACTTTCCCCCCACTCCCCAAAAGAGGATAGAAATGTTGGCGCATCTTATAGACCAAATATATCAATTTTTGGCCTCCTGAGACGCTGCCCCCATGTCCCATTTTTACAAAAAAATGGGCACAGATGGTTTGGGGGGCATGCAGAGCATTCGGGACCGCCTTCTGCCGCATGAATCCCAGTGACTGGTTAGGTCCCACAGAGTTGGCCTTCTCCAGGTCCCATCGACAAAACCATGTCATCTGGCGGGACCCAGGGGAAGAGCCTTCTCTGTGGCGGCCCCGACCCTCTGGAATCAACTCTCCCCGGAGATTAGGATTGCCCCCACCCTCCTTGCCTTTCGTAAAGTCCTTAAAACCCACCTCTGTCATCAGGCATAGGGAAATTGATTCCCCTGGGCCGTTTCTGTTTTATGTATGGTTTGTATGAGATGTCTGATTGTTTTTTATATTAAAGGTTTTGAACTGTTTTAACTATTGGATTTGTACTGTTTTTGTTGTTGTGGGCCACCCCGAGTCTTCGGAGAGGGGCAGCATACAAATATAATAAATACGGTAATAATAATAATAATAATAAAGAGTGTTCCTGGGGACTCAGGAAAGACAAAAACTCCCCCATTTTCCCCAAAAACCAGAGGCATTTTTTTTCTTCCCCCAGCCCTGAGAAGCATTCTGCAGGCCTCCCAAACCTTCTGCATGCCCCTTTTTCACAAAAAATGGATTAAAAACAGAGTGTGCAGAGGATTTGGGAGGCCTGCATAGTGCTCCTGGGGGCCGAGGAGCACAAAACCTTTTTTCTTACTTACCTCTTCAAAATCTTGGTGTGTCCAAAAAGATATCATAAATCATATTTGTAGATGTTCTGGGGGGTGTTTCTGCATTACAAAATATCCTAATGATACTCGAATAGGAAGGCCATATATTATTTCTGTCACCCATCATATAAGTTTTAAAATTTAAAATCCATAAAGCTCAGAGTGAAATAAACAGAATATTATTTCATTATGTCTCTCTCTATATATAGAAACACACAAACAAAAATCATTTTTGACAATGCAGAATTACTTATTCACATTATTACTAATGTGACAGATATTCAAAAGTTTAAACTTATACACACAAATTTCCCATACTATCCATTATTTTTCAGGCATCCAATAATGTCACTTTATGTAAATGCCCATTTTAATAATATCCAAGGACTTTGTCCTTTAACAAAAAACTAACAGAAAAACTTTATATTTTTCTTGGTTAACAAAAAATAGGCAGCTTAGAAACTGCATTTGATTTTGTGATGCTATCTACCATATTTTTATGAGTATAAGATGCACCTTTTCCCCCCTTAAAAGAGGCTGAAAATTTGGGTGAGTCTTATACTCCAAATGTAGCTTTTCCAAAGCTTTTTTCCCTAGCCCTAACGAGGTGCTAAAGATCTTCCCAGCTGGCACAATTTTTGCACTCCTACTCTATCCGAAGATTTTTTTCAGTCCTAACTAGGGGATAAAAATAATGTGCTGAAGCTGTTCAGATTAAAGACACTAGAAACATAGAAGTCTGACGGAAGAAAAAGACCTCATGGCCCATCGAGTCTGCCCTTATACTATTTTCTGTATTTTATCTTAGGATGGATATATGTTTATCCCAGGCATGTTTAAATTCAGTTACTGTGGATTTATCTACCACGTCTGCTGGAAGTTTGTTCCAAGGATCTACTACTCTTTCAGTAAAATAATATTTTCTCATGTTGCTCTTGATCTTTCCCCCAACTAACTTCAGATTGTGTCCCCTTGTTCTTGTGTATACTTTCCTATTAAAAACACTTTCCTCCTGGACCTTATTTAACCCTTTAATATATTTAAATGTTTCACTAGCCAGATGAATACCTAGATTTTTCTCCCTATTTTCTTCTCCCAACACTAAGGTGCATCTTATACTCTGGTGCATCTTACATGCTGAAAAATATGGTAATTTGGGTGGAGAAGTAAGTATATCATGCATATTTTTAGCTATTTTTACATACAGAAAAGTTCCTATAATTTTCACAGGTAGAGTAAAAAAATAATTAATCATCCAAGCAAATTATTGCCAGCCCATCAACTGATCATGAGTAAATTTGCAATTTTCAAGAAATTTGAGGATTTTAATGACTAACTACTGGTTTACACTCAGCAGGTGAGTTCTACGTTATTAAAGCCTATTCAGAAGAATTGTAGGTGACCTGCATATTATATGTAACAATGAAAAGAACCATCCAAGAGGTTTGCATGGTCTTTCTCTATTTTTCTTTTGGTCTTCTTTTAGGTCTTCCTTCTCAGGAAAGGAAGAGACACAGCATATCACTAAAGCAGCTTACTCATAACTGTTTTATTGACTGACTTTATTTCAATCACCCATCTCATAAACACAACTCTGGGCAGCTGATAAGTTAAAACCATATATAACTGATTTTTTTTTAAAGGACAACGTATTATGACAACCAAGGAAATCAGCAACATATGGTTTCAATTTCTATAATTCTGACTTCACACCCACCTCCTCATGGCTGGGAAAATACCTAGATCTAAACAGACCCGTAAGATAGGATCTAATCTACTTTGGGATAGTATGATTTGATAGGACAGGCACTATGACAAAGAAGGTAGGCTTCTTGAGTTCTACGAGGCAGTACTATCTAACTGATAAAAAACCCAGAGATTAGGATCCCACAGAACAAAGGCAACAATGCAACAAGCACCACTTCTACACCACCTGTAAAGGAATTTAAAAACACTTACCTGCGCAGTTAATACTGCTAGTATTACTTAACCCTGATTTAAAAATATGGACATTCTCTTTCTGATCACATTTTGCTAAACAGATCTAACTTTCTTCAACTTTTTTCATCATTCAAAGTAAAAAAATCAAACATAGGGGACATACCATGTTTTCCTGAAAATAAGATCCTCTTACACACTGCTCAAAAAAATAAAAAGAACACATAACACATAACTCAAATAATACATCCTAGATCTGAATGAATGAAATATTCTGATTGAATACTTTTTTCTGTACAAAGTTGAATGTGCTGACAACAAAATGAAATTGATTGTCAATCAGTGTTGCTTCCTAAGTGGACAGTTTGATTTCACAGAAGTTTGCTTTACTTGGAGTTATATTCTGTTGTTTAAATGTTCCCTTTATTTTATTTTATTTTATTTTATTTTAAGCAGTATATTTTTTGAACCCTGAAATAAGGGCTTGGCCTTATTGCCATGCACTCAAAAGCCTGATTAGGCTTATTATCAGGGGATGCTTATTTTGGGGAAAACAGGGTAGTTAAGTACTATTAACTAAACTGAACTGCCTTCTTGAACATATATAACATGGACTATGTTACTGAAGCAAGTTTGAAGAAATAGAACATATTACACTATGCAGTAAACACATTTATAATAAGTAAGTAATAATAGAACAATACACAAGAGAAACATCCCCATGCAATACATTTTCATAAATGTATGAAAATGTAACCTCATAAAAGTTGTCAAAAGATCCCCAGAATCTACTTGACTTTGAGAAGACTTCAGTATATTTTTCTTTCAATAATCTAGAAAAGTGGTATATTAATTTGAGTTACAATGTATCAAAATGTGTATCTAGACACAATCTGTGGCATTTAAATTAAATGAACATTTTCTCTATTGAATGTCATCTTTTAACAATTTCGCTCCAATTTAGATTTTACAACTGCAGTATGAAGATGTCCATAGTGAAGTCCAGTAATCACTGCAGTAATGTCCAAACATAAAAATATTATGCTCTGTCTCAATAAACAGTATCTTTTTGCATTTTGTCATTTAGTCTTCATCTGTTGAGACTAAAATTATGGATTTCATTGTGCACTTCTGAACTTATCCTGTGCTATCCTTTGTACTACATATTCTGTCAGAAGCTTATGCACTTATTATAATTTTTTTCTGATAAACAAGACTGTACCAAATATTCCACTCACTTTACAAAGGATTTGCAAATACCAATATGCAGTATACTAGAATCTATTATTTTATCTACCCAAAACTGTATCTAAAACAAATGTTACTTTGCCATTTACTAGTGACGAATTGCAACTCTGCTGCCCAGAAATAACATGAGAGAAAAAGAAAAAAACAGCCTTGTTCATCAATTTGGACTAATGAAGATAAGCTAGTTTATTTATTCCAGAAATAACATGCTGCTGTAAAAACAGTCCTGAGACTGACTAATATATACCTTCTGAGTTTTGCTTGTACTGTATTGTAATTTGTATTATTTTAATATAATAGATACTGCCTTAAGGAGTATGTATGTAATACTGAATATGCTAAATAACAAGCAATGAAATAAGTTATACTGCGCAGATAGTTTTGTTTAGATAGCATGCCAATAATATATTTTACTACAACTATATACATTTTAAGTTTAAAAGGAACATACATATTCCTATAAATCACTTCTGAAAATTTTGAGTTTTTCAAAAATGTTAGTATGCTGCCACCTTGCCTAAATAGCCACATCTAATGATGGTAGAGGACAGCTTTTGCCTATCTATGGAAATTGTCAGTTAGGGATGCCTTTATAGCTTATCAACAAACTTACCCGCAAAAGAGGCCTATTTCCAAGTAGTCTGACTCACCAAATCAATTTGCAAGCTGAGTGTAGGAGTGGAACAGAAAGCCTTCAGAAAGACCATTGAGATTTATATAGTGCTAATATAAGCACTCAAAGGCGCTTAACGGCTGCTAACAGCCATCAAGAGTAGGTGAGATTAAATAAGGAACCTTGAAATAGGTTAAATTGCACAAACAATCTCGGGTGGAGAGAAGAAGGAATACACTACTTGTCAATAACCAGGTAGCTACTTCTTGTCCTCCTCCCACATCAAGACTAACCCAGCCAGCAACTCACCAGAGTGAAGCATCCCTTGCATTTATCACCCTGCCATAAAACGCACTGACTTTCACTATTTCCAAGGCAGATTTTTTTTTGATGGTTTGCCTTTCATCCTGTCAAACCCAGCGGTCACATCCCCTCCCTTCTCAAGAGGCTCAACAAATACCAACTTATTTTAAGCAGGGTGAACAAAAAGGCATTGCAGAAAGCGGGGTGGGGTCATGTATATAAATATGGTTATATCTTTGTATACCACCAATAAGCACTTGACAAAACAAATGGAAACATAGAAGATTGACAGCAGAAAAAGACCTCACGGTCCATCTAGTCTGCCCTTTTACTATTTCCTGTATTTTATCTTAGGATGGATATATGTTTATCCTGGGATAATTTAAATTCAGTTACTGTGGATTTACCAACCATTTCTGCTGGAGGTTTGTTCCAAGTATCTACTACTCTTTCAGTAAAATAATATTTTCTCACGGTGCTTGATTTTCCCCCCAACTAACCTCAGATTGTGCCCCCTTGTTTTTGTGTTCACTTTCCTATTAAAAAAATACTTCCCTCCTAAACCTGAATGTATCTATCATGTTTATTAATTAATTTATAAATAAATAAACACATAAACATACACACACACACACACACACACACACACAGAGTATGAAAAATGCTTATATCTTCAGAGTTGATTTTGTGTTCTTGCAAACACGCAGGGCAGTAAGGGAAAAAGGCCGGGCCTTCCATTGAGGAACTAATTCAGTCCACAAGTCCGGCTTTCAGACATCCCGCAACCCAGGCTGAATGAAATGATTACTCACAGGGAAGTCAAACCACTCCAACCAAGCGTAGTTTTAAATAAGGGAGGAAGGAGGGGGAGGAAAGGGGGGGGGGTTGTCCAACCATCCCCAAATAAGCTTAGTTTTAAAACAAGGGAGGCGGCAGCGGTGACGGTTGTGTTACTGGTAACCTTTCCATCTGCAAAAGGGAGCCGCCGCCTCCAAGAAAGGCAGAAGCGGCTGCCCAAGGGGCCCTTGAGGCGACCCTCCCTCTTCTCTCCCCGCGGAGGACTCGCCCGACAAGCCTCCACCCTCCGACCTCAGACTCCCATTCAGTCTCCCCATTCTGAAAACGGGAGCCGGCATCTCAAAGGAGGAGGAGGCGTGTGTGTGTATGTGTTGTGCCCGGCTCGGCTTTCGGCAGGCCCTCGTTAATTACCTCGGGTGAGATCGAGCGGGACGTTCTCCTCGCCGCTGTCGTTCCGGCCTGGAAAGGGGAGAAAGGAGACACAAGAGCAGGAGATTCAGTTAGTGATGGAAGCCGCCGCACCGGGGCCGTGCTGAGCAACGGAGCCCGAGGCAAGCGAAGAGGGACGGAAAAGCTCCGAGACACGCCGTTTTTTCCCTCCCCTTCCCAGCCCGACCCCGGTTTGGGCCTCTAGTCCAGGTTCTCCTCACCTCGGATGCGGAGGTGCCTCAGCGAGCGGGCGCGGAGACTCACCGCCATGTTTACGGTCCCGCAGTCACAACACCGGAAACCTTGCCCCGATCTCGCGAGAGTACAGGCGCCGCTGGAGTTTCGCCCGCCCGCCCGCTGGACGCGCTAGGCCCGGCGGTCGGAGCGGCGGAGGCAGTGGAGACGTTGCTGCTGGGGGCTCCGGGGAGGGGAAGAGCGGAAAGGACCCGCCCGTATTCAGCGGTGCCTCTCGAGGGGAGGCTGCCTGGAAGGAACAAGGAGCGGGTAGAAAGCGGTAGCAGCACCGCCGGCGCCGTTCCTCCTTTAGCCAGGTGGTGGGACCCGCATCGCCTTGTTTACCACCCTATAGTGTGAGCCGGGGTAGGCAAAATTGGCTCTGTAGACTTCAACTCCCAGAATTCCTGAGCCAATCATTCTAGCTCAGGAATTATGGGAGTTGAAATCTACATGTCATAGAAGAGCAACTTTGCCTACCCCTGGGACACGCAGGGGGGATAGTAAGTTTTTGCACAATTTATTTAATTACAATTTATTTATTTGATAGTTTTTTCATTGTCCTTCCTTCTCTGGTAGCTTAGTATGATCCTTAATTATTTTTTAAATAGGAAATAATTAAAGAAGTATGTTTTTACCCATAAACGTTTGAATCGTTTTAATCATAATCTAGAACTGATATTTTATGGCAATTAAAGAAAATTGAGCTACTTGCCTAATCTGTTTTTGTACTGAACCTTGTCAGTTGGTACAAAACCTTAAAATGTTACTGGGTTCCTTAACAAATAATGCTGTCTTGTCATTTGTCCTTTTTGTGGCCATTCAAATAATGTGACTTAATCAACTGAAAAAAGAGCCCAAATACCTATTTAAAAACTTATCTTGGTCGATAAGCCACTCCCACCTAGTCACATGACTTTTAAGGCACCCCTCCAAGTCACATGATTGTCAAGTCACTCCCACCTGGTGACATGGCTTGCAAGCCACGCCCACAGTGGCAGTAAAAGTTTTGGCAGTCCATGGTGGTGAGGACTCAGGATTTATAGTTTATGTGCGCACAGGTGGATAACTTCATTAGTGCACTTCTTTCTCTGAGTGGCTTCCAGTCACTGCAAGTTGATTTGTCTTTTATATCTATTACTCTATCCATCATCTATCAATATCAGCATATAATATAGAATTCTTTATTGGCCAAGCATATTTGTCTTTGGTGCATTTGCTCTCAGTGTACATAAAAGAAAGTATACATTTGTCAAGAATCATGAGGTACAACACTTAATGATTGTCATAGGGGTCAAAAAAGCAATCAGGAAACAATATTAATAAAAACATCTTAAGGATCCAAGCAACAAGTTACAGTCATGCAGTCATAAGTGGGAGGATATGGATGATAGGAATGATGAGAAAAAAACCTAGTAGAAATAGTAGTGCAGACTTAGTAAATAGTTTGACAGTGTTGAGGGAATTATTTGTTTAACAGACTGATGGTGTTTGGGAGAAAACTGTTCTTACGTTTAATTGTCTTGGTGTGCAGTGCTCTATAGCGAGGGTAGGAGTTGAAACAGTTTATGTCTAGGATGCGAGGGGTCAGTCTATATTTTCATGGGCCTCTTTTTGACTCGTGCAGTATACAGGTCCTCAATGGAAGGCAAGTTGGCAGCAATTGTTTTTTCTGCAGTTCTGATTATCCTCTGAGGTCTGTGTCGGCCTTGTTGGGTTGCACAACCAAACCAGACAGTTATAGAGATGCAGGTGACAGACTCAATGATTTCTCTGCAGAATTGTGTATCAGCAGCTCCTTGGCAGTTTGAGCTAGACATATGTCTAGTTCTCTATGTGTATGAATGTATTTATAACCACCGAGTCTTCGGAGATGGGTGGCATATAAGCCCAAATCAATCAATCAATCAACCAATTGATCAATCAATAAAATAAAATAAAATAAAAGTTTATTTGGAAGGGCAAATATTGAAGCTGAAGCCCAAGTTCTTTGGCCCCCAAATAAGAAAAGGAGATAAATTGAAAAAGACCTTGACTTTGGGAAAGACTGAAGGCGAAAGGAGGAGACGGAAGAGAATGACAGAAACATAGAAACATAGAAGTCTGACGGCAGAAAAAGACCTCATGGTCCATCTAGTCTGCCCTTATACTATTTTCTGTATTTTATCTTAGGATGGATATATGTTTATCCCAGGCATGTTTAAATTCAGTTACTGTGGATTTATCTACCACATCTGCTGGAAGTTTGTTCCAAGGATCTACTACTCTTTCAGTAAAATAATATTTTCTCATGTTGCTTTTGATCTTTCCCCCAACTAACTTCAGATTGTGTCCCCTTGTCCTTGTGTTCACTTTCCTATTAAAAACACTTCCCTCCTGGACCTTATTTAACCCTTTAATATATTTAAATGTTTCGATCATGTCCCCCCTTTTCCTTCTGTCCTCCAGACTATACAGATTGAGTTCATTAAGTCTTTCCTGATACGTTTTATGCTTAAGACCATCCACCATTCTTGTAGCCCGTCTTTGGACCCGTTCAATTTTGTCAATATCTTTTTGTAGGTGAGGTCTCCAGAACTGAACACAGTATTCCAAATGTGGTCTCACCAGCATTCTATATAGCGGGATCATAATCTCCCTCTTCCTGCTTGTTATACCTCTAGCTATGCAGCCAAGCATCCTACTTGCTTTCCCTACCGCCTGACTGCACCATTCACCCATTTTGAGACTGTCAGAAATCACTACCCCTAAATCCTTTTCTTCTGAAGTATTTGCTAACACAGAACTGCCGATACAATACTCAGATTGAGGATTCCTTTTCCCCAAGTGCATTATTTTACATTTGGAAACATTAAACTGCAGTTTCCATTGCTTTGACCATTTATCTAGTAAAGCTAAATCATTTACCATATTACAGACGCCTCCAGGAATATCAACCCTATTGCACACTTTAGAGTCATCGGCAAATAGGCAAACCTTCCCTACCAAACCTTCCCCTATGTCACTCACAAACATATTAAAAAGAATAGGACCCAGAACAGACCTTTGTGGCACACCGCTTGTAACCTGACTCTGCTCAGAATACTCGCCGTTAACAATAACTCTCTGTCTAACCATGACATGGTTAGACAGTGTCGTCGAAGCTATGAATATGGGTTTGGCCAAATTCAGGAGAACATTGAAAGAAAGGGGGAGACTGGCATGCTATAATTGAGGCAGTCTTGAACATTAGGTGCTATTGAACAGAATAGATCAGAACAGAGTAGAATTTTTATTGGCCTAGTGTGATTGGACACACAAGGAATTTGTCTTTGGTGTATATGATCTCAGTGTATAGGAAAGAAAAGATACATTTGCCAAGAACCATGATTGTCATAGGGTACAAATAAGCAATCGGGAAACTCTTAATATAAATCGTAAGGATACAAGCAACAAGTTACAGCCATGAAAAAAAAAATAAGGGTTACTGACACAAAATGTACAGGTATGGTATATGTGGTATCTTGCTCAATAGTGTTCTGTCGAGCTCTCTGGTAGACTCCTCTCACAAATTCACAGGTACAAATTTCAGACACACACATTTGAAAATTCAAAACAATGTTCTTTATAATGAAAATTCACTTAACCTAAGCCCTCTTTTGGTATAGCAAAGAGCACTCGTCCCCAAACAAACTGGTAATTTGTACAAGTCCCTTATCAGTTCTGTGATACTTAGCTTGCAGCTGTGATGCAATTCACAGTCCTTCTTTCACAAAGTGAAACACACTTTGCTCTGGTTTAGTTTCAAAGCGGGGGAAAAATCAGCACACAAAAGGTCAAAGTCAGTAAAGCAGTCACGAAACACAACGATCAGATAATCCTCCACAATGGCCAAACCCACAGGCTGCTATTTATAGCAGCCTCACTAATTACCACAGCCCCACCCAACCACAGGTGGCCTCATTTTCTTTGATAATCTCTCAGTTGTTGTTGCCTATGCATCGCTCTCCGCATGCGTGGCTGTATCATTAACTCTTGTTCTGAATCCAAAGAGGAGCTAGATAATTGATCTCCTTCTGAGCTGTCTGCCACACTCTCCTCCTCCCTGTCACTCATGTCTTCTTGGTCAGAGGAGCCTTCATCATCAGATTCCATTGGGGGGGGGGCAAAACAGGCCTGCAGGATGTGGATGTCTCCCCCACATCCACAGTCCTTGGGGCAGGAGCTGGGCCAGAGCCAACCACAATAAATAGTAGTAACAGAGAGATCTTGGATAGGGGACAACCATTTAAATATGAGACAGCAGTGTGCAGCAACTACCAAAAAAGCCAACACAGTTGTAGGCTGCATTAACAGAGGGTTAGAATCAAGATCACGTGAAGTGTTAATATCTCTCTTTATAATGCCTTAGTAAGGCCACACTTGGAATCAAGTTTTGATCGCTGTGATGTAAAAAAGACTAAAGCGTGCAAAGCAAAGCAACAAAGATGATTAGGAGAATGGAAGCTAAAACATGAACGGTTGCAGGAACTGGGTATAGCTAGTTTAATGAAAAGAAGGACCAGGGGAGACCTGATAGCAGTGTTCTAATATCTCAGGGGCTGCCACAAAGAAGAAGGAGTGAACCTATTCTCAAAAGCACCCGAGGGTAGAACAAGAAGCAGTCGATGGAAACTAATCAAGGACAGAAGTAACTTAGAACTAAGGAGATATTTCCAGACAGAACTATCAGTAGAACAACTTCCCTCCAGAAGTTGTAAATGCTGCAACACTGGAAGTTTTAAAGAAAAGATTGCCTTTGTTGGTCATGAAGAGATGGGTGTGACTTAATGACTAAGTGATAAAAATAGATAGTGTGTGTGTATTCCTTGTATATACAGTGGGTTCAGAAAGTATTCAGATGCCCCATTCACTTTTGTCAGCTTGGTTATGCTGCATCCTGATTCTACAATTGTTAAAATTAAATATTTTTTCTCATTAATCTGCACACAGTACGCCCATAATGACAAAGTGAAAATAGAAGTTTAGAAATCTCTGTAAATTTATTTAAAAATAATATTGAAATATGACATTGGCATAAGTATTCAGACCCTTCATTCCAGGGGTGGGCAGCAGGCTGTACGGGGCGGAAATGAAGATGTGTGCGCAGCTCCAGCTGATTGGCAGCTGTCACTTCCTGGATTACTGGTCTCGGCTCAGCTCTCCTTTTTTTTCCTGCTGCTGCATCTGCACTCCTTGCTTTTTTCCTCTTTCCTCCTTCCTGGCCTGGGACGAGCTTCCCTCTCTCCTGCCCTGCTCCCCTCCAGCCTCATGCGGTCACCTCCCACCTGAGGTGCAAGCAGAAGGCATGGGTGGAAGCAGCGCTGGCAGCATTTAGGCTTCTGGCAGCACCCATTCGCCTAACTCAGTGTTTCCCAACCTTGGCAACTTGAAGATATTTGGACTTCAACTCCCAGAGTTCCCCAGCCGGCAGGGGAATTCTGGGAGTTGAAGTCCAAATATCTTCAAGTTGCCAAGGTTGGGAAACACTGGCCTAACTACCCATCCTGAGGCGGGGGAGCGACCCAGGAAGGAGAGTGCAGGAAACAAGAAGCAAATTGTCACCCCAGCGAGTGACACAACTGACAAGGTTGTAAGTCGAGGACTTAACAGTTCACTTGAACGATGATGATTGTTCAAGCCACTCCCACCTGGTCACATGGCCAACAAGCCACTCCTACCCAGTCACATGACCATTAAGCCACACCCACAACATAAGCCACACCCACAGTGTGGCAGTACAAATTTTGGCTGCCCATTACTGCTTCCCTCAGTACTTTGCTGAAGCACCTTTGGAAGCAATTACAACCTTGAGTCTTTTGGGGTATGAGGCAACAAGCCTTGCTCACCTGAATTGAATTTTCTGCAAATCCTCTCAAGCTCAGTCAGATTGGATGACAACTGTTGATGGACAGCCATTTTAAGCTCCCTCCAGAGATGTTTGATAAGGTTCGAGTCAGGGCTCAAGCTGGGCCACTGTAGGACACTCAGAGTTATTCCTAAGTTGCTCCTGTGTTGTCTTGATTGTGTGTTTCGGATCGTCATGTTGGCAAGTGAACCTTCAGCCCAGTCTGAGGTCCTGAATACTGTGGAACAGTTGTCATTGATGATAATCCCTCAAAGTGCATTTGTGTGAGAAGTCTGACATATTTAGGATCTTTGATAGAGAGATAGATATACACACACACACACACACACACACACACACACACACACAAACACAGATACCATAATTCCAGTTCCAGTAATTCCTAAATGTCAAGTTTCTCACAAAAGCTCACCTTCACCATTCTTGTACTAGTTTGATGCATTGTTTAGAAACATAGAAACATAGAAGACTGGTGGCAGAAAAAGACCTCATGGTCCATCTAGTCTGCCCTTATACTATTTCCTGTATTTTATCTTAGGATGGATATATGTTTATCCCAGGCATGTTTAAATTCAGTTACTGTGGATTTACCAACCACGTCTGCTGGACGTTTGTTCCAAGCATCTACTACTCTTTCAGTAAAATAGTATTTTCTCATGTTGCTTTTGATCTTTCCCCCTACTAACCTCAGAATGTGTCCCCGTGTTCTTGTGTTTACTTTCCTATTAAAAACACTTCCCTCCTGAAACACTTCCCTCGTTTACTTACACATTCATCGTATAGTCATATTTCTTTACACAAAATGTTCATGTAATTCCTCTTCACTGTATTGGTTTTTGTTACAGAAATCCCTTTTGCAGGTATTTTATATTTGATATAATACTGTCAGGTATTGTCTCCAAATGGTTCTATAAGTGTTGACTTCTTGGGTACTATAGGCAGAACCTCATTTTTGTGAGACATGGGTGCTCATAAATATACTATAAGATCTCTACAACCCAACAAATGTTTAATTTCAGCTGATAAAAGTCAAAAGCCTCAACATTTGCAGGTGTAATCTTTATTACCATACATATTAGTAAATATGGTATTCTGCGGCCTGATGAAAGGTAAAGACTCATTTGGGTTGAACTCAACTCCTGATGACTTTGTAGACAGGTCCATGCAGGGTTTTTGGGGGGGTGGGGAATGGGGGATGGGAAAATGCCATAGGTTTCTTCTGGAATGTTTCTTTAATTTTCTAATGTAATTTAAAACTGAGCCTGGGGCTCTCCATTTAAGTATTAATTAGGCCTGAGCCCAAGAAGCTTCCCATCCTGGTAACATAGCCACTCAGAAAATTGCCAGTCTGTAAAAGGATTTCAGTATACAGTATATACAATACCTTATTCCATATAAAAATAATCCCTAATAAAATAATCATTGATTATGCAAACTAAGATTTAGTTTTATTAATTGTCTCAAAGGTGTTTTTGTAAAAAGGGAAGTGGACTTGATTATTTATTTATTTATTTATTTATTTATTTATATTTTATTTATATTTTATTTATATTTTATTTTATTTTGTCCAATACATAATGTAGGTTTCAGAGGATATAAACATAGTACAATATATACAGTAAATGGAAGATTAGAAGAGAGATATAGGAATAAAATGGAAGAAATACTAGAATTCATAAACATATACATGTAGTTAGTAGAAATATAAGAGAAGTATTAGGACAGGGGACGGAAGGCACTCTAGTGCGCTTATGCACACCCCTTACTGACCTCTTAGGAATCGGGAGAGGTCAACCGTGGATAATCTAAGGGTAAAATTTTGGGGGTTAAGGGATGACACTACAGAGTCTATTAATGAGTTCCATGCTTCAGCAACTCGATTACTAAAGTCATATTTTTTACAATCAAGTTTAGAGTGATTAATATTAAGTTTGAATCTGTTGTGTGCTCTTGTGTTGTTGTGATTGAAGCTGAAGTAGTCCTTGACAGGGTGGATGTTGTAGCATCCTTGAAATGTTTCATTTTCATCCAAGACGCTGCTTCAGCTCTGTGGACTGAACTGATCAGAACTGAAGAAGTTCTGTTCCACCTTCTTGGATAAGGAACAACATAATTCAAAGAAAAAACCAAGAAACCCCAGTTGCATTTTTAAAAAAGCCCTTTGGGACAACTATGATCTGGATGATTTAGAATCTCCAGAGATGCACAGCAATTATTATAAACCATAAGATGTCGTTGTGATGTCCCTTTAGTGTTTTGTAGAATTTTACAAAGGATCAAAGTCATCAGATCTGCAAAAATGACTACTTATTAATGTCTCACCACCACCACCAAATCTCATAATCTGAAGTTAACTGAAGAAAATCTACTGAACTAGGTAGGTTGGTAGTCTCTAGAATTTTTTTAAAAAGACATATTCATGACATTTCATGCTGAAGGATAAAAACCCTATTCCCTGACCTTAGATTTATGCTATCTGCCGGATAGGACTAGAATGCATTTATTTAGAACTATATGAATATTACAACTTAAACTTTGAAAAAATGGTAATTGGGTTTAACAACATTTTTTTTTAAAAAAACTATCAGTTCATAAAGTATATTTCATATGGTAATTGGTGTTTTTAAAAACATAAAACACTACTGATAATAACTTTAAATGTAAAGTTTCTCACTTCTGAAAGTGTGGTTTTACTCTGAAAATTGACTGGTTTTTCTTTGAAAAAATGTCAAATGCTTCCTGTTTACACTCTGTATAATTTTGCCTTAACTACAGTAAGGAACATTTTTATGTATAGCATCCAGAGTACATGCTGCAAAATGAGTCTTTCTGTGTGCATGCGTGGAGAGATGGTGAGGGAGGGAAATATGAACGGTATATATAACATTTAGCATATTTTTAAAATATATATATTGTTAAAACATAGTTGCTTAGTTTGTACAAAGTGTACGCCTTGTTAAGCAAACAGACAACCTACAATTAATTTAGCAGAATATGTTAATACTGTTGAATGTATGAACTCATTAATATAATTTGCAGCCAATTCCATTGTCTCTGATTACCACTTATTTATTTATTTTCCAATAGTTATGGCTTGTCCCAGTCCTGAAGCCTTGACTGTGCTACAAGACAATTATTATACAAAATTAAAAGGATATCATAAAAGTGCTAAATAATATTAAGGGCAGAATGTGTGCTGGATTAAAATTGCTTTGATTTATTATTATTATTATTATTATTATTATTATTATTATTATTATTATTATTATTATGTCAGTACAACACAGCAAACGAGATCACTATGCTGGATTTCGTATTTCATCACCAGTCGGGCGCTTCCCAAGCACCTAGGACTGCGTGATGTAGCGGCGAATTATGTTTGCCAATCCCAGTAACGCGGCCTTTTGCAATTGACAGATGGAGATTTTGTCAATTCCGATGGTTTTCAAATGTCCACTGAGATCCTTTGGTACTGTGCCCAGCGTGCCAAGTACAACTGGGACCACTTTCACTGGCTTATGCCAGAGTCATTGCAGCTCGATTTTTAGATCTTCATATTTCACTAATTTCTCTAGCTGCTTCTCCTCAATTCTGCTGTCTCCTGGGATTGCGATGTCGATGATCCATACTTTCTTTTTCTCCACGATCACAATGTCTGGTGTGTTATGCTTCAGAATTCGGTCAGTCTGAAGTCAGAACTCCCACACTAGTTTTGCTTGCTCATTTTCAACCACTTTTTCGGGCTTATGATTCCACCAGTTCTTTGCCACTGGTAAATGGGAGTTCCGGCACAAGTTGAAGTTGTTGTTTTTGTTGTTGTTGTTGTTGTTGTTGTTGTTGTTGTTGTTGTTGTTGTTATTATTATTATTATTATTATTATTATTATTATTATTATTTGAAACCAAGCCTCCAAGTAACACCAGCCAGAGCATAGAACAACTCAAAGAGTTCAAGATTGGAAGATGTGGACATACCTGGCCCATAGAAACACCAAATGTTGGATGTATGAATGGATAGCATCATATTATTATTATTTATTAAATTTATTTTCCCTCCATCTTGCCGCAAGAGTGATAGCTAGGTCGATTCCTTCAAGGGAAAGATGCTCTATAATGTATAGTTCATGAAATTTCAAAGAGACATCAAAACTCGGTATTTTTGTGGCCAAACCTGACAGCCATCAATCTCCATGGAAGGGACTCTTATGCCGTTTACTGTGCAAACATGGATCATCAAATTTAACCATTTTAAGCTAAAAAAAGAATTCAAAATTTTACAATATCACATCTCTCTAAAAGTTATTTCTTTTAAAAAATATAAATGTGTATTTAAAGTTTTTAAAAGGTTAAAATCTCATACCAAACAAAAAGAACAAAAAGAAAAAAACCCCAATAACCTTCCAATTTTCTTTGCAACACAAACAAATATGATTACAAAGTTATTCTATAGCTGCAACTTGGACCTCCTTCCAGCTAATAATGCCTTGTATTCTAAAAATCAGACTGATAACTGTTTAGTGGCAATGATGCCTGATAGTCATGGTGCCCTATTTAAGAGTAAGTATGAAGATATTTGAAATGAAGAAATATGACAAATAGAAAGCCGCCTTATAGAAAACTTGAAATCTTTATTTTTTTAAAGAACAAAATCTACAGAGATTAAAAATGTAATACAACGTTTAACCCCAAACTCCTGTCTGCCACAGCAACATGCTATTATAATTAAGTCAAGAGTTCCAAGGATAGAAACCAAATATAAAATGTTAAAAAATGCATAAATTACATTAAAATACCAATTGCCCTTATAACTACCAGATAAACTAATTAATTCTCTATGGAAGGCATATTCTATTTGTAGGCTAAAGATTTTCACATCTATATTTATTTAGCTTGGAAACAGCTGTGCAAGCTGGAACCATTTTATGTGTCACGATCCATAACTGTAGGATTTCCCTATGATCAATAACTTTGTGGATCAGAAACTGAAGCCTAGTATCCCCTCTTTGTTTCTCCTTTAATCAATGCTGTCTCTAAACATTGTGCCAGGCTGTGTCTGTGTATAGGCAACTACTATTTCCCTACTTTTTCTGTTAAAACAGTTTCTATCCCCACCCCAATTTAAGGAGGATTCTTTGCCACTGCTATCAGAGAATCATTAGATGAAAATTACTTTTATTTAATCTTTTCAAAAGGATGTCAGGCACTTATAACCACAATAAACACCAGGATTTCCATTAATAAGCTAGGTCATTTTTAAGTGAATCATGCCTGATTTTTTTATCTTTTTGTCACAGTGAAGTGAATTATTGCAGTTTTTAAGTGAATCACATGGTTGCTAAGCAAATCTAGCTTCCCTCATCGACCTTTATTTATTTTATTTTATTTATTTATTTATTCGATTTTTATGCCGCCCTTCTCCTTAGACTCAGGGCGGCTTACAACATGTTAGCAATAGCACTTTTTAACAGAGCCAGCATATTTCCCCCACAATCTGGGTCCTCATTTTACCCACCTCGGAAGGATGGAAGGCTGAGTCAACAACCTTGAGTCGGTGATGAGATTTGAACCGCTGACCTGCAGATCTAGCAGTCAGCTTTAGTGGCCTGCAGTACAGCACTCTACCTGCTGCGCCACCCCGGATCTCTTTTGTTGGAAGCTGCTGGGAGGGTCAGAAATGCTGATAATTCTCAGGTACTGCAACCATCCTAAATATATTCTGGTTGGCAAGTACTCAAATTTTGATCATGTGACTGGGGATGGTACAATGGGTGTATGAACGAGGACTGGATGTCACTTTTTTCACCACCATTGAGCTGTCATTAAATTAATGGTTGTAATCTACCAGTAGGAGATTGAAATACAGTACCTGGTGGAAACGTTTAGTCTACATTCTACGACATAGAGGCCATCCAGTCACCAGTCCTGTATCTAATCTCTCCAAGTGCTTAATCATTTCTCTTTATCAGGAGGGTTGAATAAAGAGATGGAAGGGAAAGAGTGTGTTAAGATATTCGTGGACTGGGAGAGCCAACAGTAAGGTCAGCCAATGAAGAGGCATAGCAACTCAGTCAGCCAATGGGAGCTAACCACTTCCGAGTCTGTGCAGACAATCGAAACTGGAACTTGAGCTTAAGGCTGGGAATGGCTCCAGTCTCTGTACTCTTCTACTCTGAACTCTGAACTAGAAGCTGCTTGTGTTTTACTTTTAACTCTTGCTACAATGAAGAAGAACTCTGCTAAATAGTACAGTGTTCCCTCTATTTTCGCGGGGGATGCGTTCCGAGACCGCCCGCGAAAGTTGAATTTCCGTGAAGTAGAGATGCGGAAGTAAATACACTATTTTTGGCTATGAACAGTATCACAAGCCTTCCCTTAACACTTTAAAACCCTAAATTGCAATTTCTCATTCCCTTAGTAACCATTTAGATTATTACTCACCATGTTTATTTATTAAAGTTTATTAAAAAAATATTTATTAAAGGCGGATGAAAGTTTGGCGATGATGTATGACATCATCGGGCGGGGAAAAACCATAGCATAGGTGAAAACCCGTGAAGTATTTTTTAATTAATATTTTTTTTAAACCGTGGTATAGACTTTTCGCGAAGTTCGAACCCGTGAAAATCGAGGGAACACTGTATTGTAAATATATGTTACTGTGTTTATAAAGAAGTTATTGAATCCAGCTGAACCAGTCATCTGTGTGTGCTTCTGGTTTTATTTTACAACAAACTTTAATAGAGTTATTTATTTGTTTGTTTGTTTATTTGTTTATTTGATTTTTTATGCAGGGCGGCTTAAAACATGCTAGCAATAGCATTTTTTAACAGAGCCAGCATATTGCCCCTACAATCCGGGTTCTCAATTTACTCTGAAGGATGGAAGGCTGAGTCAACCTTGAGCCGGTAATGAGAACTGAACCGTTGACCTGCAGATCTAGCAGTCAGCTTTTAGTGGCCTGCAGTACTGCACTCTACCCACTGCGCCACCTCGACTCATTTATGGTAAGTCTTTGTACAATTATTTGTATATGCTGTATTTTATATTAGAAACCAATTGCTATTGGGTATGCCGCATTGAATAGTTTTGGATGGGTCATGTTCAGACTAAAATGGGGCTGTTCTCTTTGGTGCATGGACTAACATGTTCATATTAGGGAAGGTTGCAGGCCAGAAGGCTGTACTTATTTATTTATTTTTTATTTATTTATTTGTCAAACAATTATAGGGTGATAATTTGTACATATAAAACATTTGATAAGTAATGATAAAAAGTAGACAATAGGACAGGGACGGTAGACACAATGGTGTGCTTATGCACGCCCCTTACAGACCTCTTAGAAAGGAGGAGAGGTTAAAGGTTTTGGGGTTAGGAGTAGAAACCACAGAATCAGGTAGTGCATTCCAGGCGTTGATTACTCTGTTGCTGAAGTCGTATTTTTTGCAGTCATGTTTGGAGCGGTTGACATTTAGTTTAAATCGATTTCGTGCTCGTGTGTTGTTGTGATTGAAGGTGAAGTACTGTTGTACTGTTTGGGCACATTGGCAGAGTGGAGGAAATGGAGTTTGGTGCTGGAAATTTTGAGATGGGGTGGGTGGGTGAGACGTCAGTCTTTATTTCAGACACACCAATAAACCTCAGCTTTTCAGACACTGAAGACTACATTCGGGAACTTGCTTAATGCAGAAACTATTGATGTGATATGGCTTGATTGCAAATAAGAATAATCCTCAACCTTTTTTTGGCCATGCTCCACCTAAGCATCTCTAAAATCCTGATTCTCCCCACCCCCTCCCGTGACATATAATTCTTACTTTTCAGAAAGTGAACTGCTACTCACAAGGAGAAAGACTAAAAGGCCATTAACTTGGTTTAAACAAGCTTCCAATTGCCTCCCTCAAAAATCAAATTGGGAACCAGGAATACAGTATATGCTCAAAATATGCAGTACTGTACACAGAAATGAAAGCTCTCTGTTTTAAACTCTAGGTCTCTATTGCAAGTTTAGGTAATTTTGACTGTTTTCTTCACAACTCTCAGATTTGTGAGAGGGTCACAAGCTTTATTTCTATGCTGGTTCTTGCCTTGCCAGCTTCATTCTTTACAATCTGCTGTGTTAGGAGCTGTTGAGGGAAAAGAGGAGCTGGCATGTGCCAGCCTTAGATATAAAAGTATTCTGGGATTCCTTTTGATTGAGCTTAAACTCCATAACAACAAAAACTCTTTTGCGTTATGTTTTTCCTGAAACAAAGCCCACCTAGAATGGTTTGACAAGACACGTGGAATAGGTTTGATTACTTTCAGTCCCTCAATCCTGCAGCCTTTCTGTTCTTGGAAAATGTGTCCCATTGAAAAAAAATATGAAGAAGTCTTGTCCAATTGAAAATGAGGAGAAACCAGAGAAGGTCAGAAGTATGTCAACAATAACGCTAAAACGGTTATTAAAATAGATCAAAAGCAAGCAATTTACAACTGAATTAGACAGTTAGATGCCAAGAAAACAAAAAAATTGGAAGAAAATGAGGTTGAAGAGAAGCTTGGGTTAATTTTTTCTTCACAGAAATGGTTGGGTCTGATTTTTTATTTTTAGGAAGTGAGTGAGAAATGGGGGGAAATCATGGTGAGAAGCAAAATTCTCACTCTTATTTACAAATTGAAAACAAACTACAGGAATGTATCACTAAGAATTCAAAAGTGACATCCTCAATGTCCTAACTAAAAGCTTATTCTAGATTTGATGTTTACATATAGGCCTAAGGAATGGTACAGACTAATTTATTTTTTTATTTTTTTATTTATTAATCAGATTTGTATGCCGCCCCTCTCCGTAGACTCGGAGCTGTTAACAGCAATAATAATACAATGTAAACAAATCTAATATTTAAGTTAATTTTAAAAACCCCAATTTAAGAAACCAATCATACATACTGACATACCATGCATAAATTTTATAAGCCTAGGGGGAAGGGAAAGTCTCAATTATCCCATGCCTGACAACAGAGGTGGGTTTTAAGGAGCTTCCAAAAGGCAAGGAGGGTGGGGGCAACTCTGATATCTGGGGGGAGTTGGTTCCAAAGGGTCGGGGCCACCACAGAGAAGGCTCTTCCCCTGGGGCCCGCCAAACGACATTGTTTAGTTGATGGGACCCGGAGAAGGCCAACTCTGTGAGACCTAACTGGTTGCTGGGATTTGTGCGGCAGAAGGCAGTCCCGGAGATAATGGCATTCTTAAAGGGAATTAAGATTCTACTGGCTGTTATGCTGTTTCTTTTGGAGAAATAGGTAGAAAGCATGTAAAATGTAATGTGTGTGTGAGGAAGAGAGAGAGAGAGAAAGAAATATTTTGTGAAAGAAAATAAATTGTATGCTCAAGGCACTTCAGTGCTACAACTATTTTCGATTCCAAGTCCCTCAGAAATTGTTTTGAATCTAACCTTCGTTTTCATTTCTGCTGACTTTAAAATGTAGAGAACATATTCAACACACCACAACTCAATTAGTGCCTTTCCCTTTAGCTTACTAATAGCATTAGAGGATGCAAAGGGTCCTCTACAACCATCCCTTTTTCTCAGCTGCCTGATTGCTGAATGACAAATAACATTTGAGCTTCAGTTTCACATTAAAAAAAAGTATCTTCTTCCCCCATCAGTGCTTTTCAGTACGTATATCTATTCATCTCCATTTTGTGGAGATTATGAAGGAATGTTGATCATTAAACCCATAAACAAAAACACCGAACTTTTCCCAAAGGTCTCCCATGTGTTTTACTGGCATTCCTCCAGGGGTGGGCTGCTGGGGGTTTGCAGGGGTTTGGGGCAGTAGCGGTTTCTTACCAGTATGGATAAGAAATGGATGAGGAGGCCACACCGGTAGTAAAACTGGAGCTGCATGCACAGCTTTGAGTCTCTGGCATGCGGTGGGCATACAGCTTCTGTGCTGTATTTTATTTTATTTTATTTTATTTTATTTATTTTATTATTTTATTTTATTTTATTTTATTTTATTTTATTTTATTTTATTTTATTTTATTTTATTTTATTTTATTTTATTTTATTTTATTTTATTTTATTTTATTTTATTTATTTTATTTTATTTTATTTTATTTTATTTTATTTTATTTTATTTTATTATTTATTCATTTGTCCAATACACAAGTATATAGGAAGAAAATAGACATGTGATAATATAAAAAAGGGTGAAAGTGGGCTTAGAGGAGGGGATATATGACAGGAAGAGAATATATAAGATAGGTGAAAGAAAGGAAAGACAATTGGACAGGGGATGAAAGGCACACCAGTGCACTTATGTACGCCCCTTAAGCAAAAAAAAAAAAAATTGACAAAATCTCACACGCATGTGCATCTCCTCACAAGATTTTGCTTCCTGCTCATGCTCAGAATCAAACTCCTGCTGGGATGCACATGCGCACACACCAGAGACTCGAAGCTGCGCAAGCAGCACACTAGCAGTGATAGCAGTTAGTCTGGTTTGGGGGAACTTCTAGCTAAGATTCTGTGTGGTTCAGAACACTCCCAAATGCCATTCCTAGCAGGCCCTGCCCATCCTGCCACTCCCCTCCCAGAAGTACCCACGAGGCCCATTTTGGACACAGGTAAGTGCAGGGCATGCACAGAGGCTTGGGTAACCAAAAATCGGCCTACTGGAAGTTCGGAAAGGCTGGAAACAAGCCTGTTTCCAGCCTCCAAAGGACCTCCGGAGCCTGGGGAGGCCATTTTTGTCCTCTTGGAGGCTTGAGGGAAGCCTCGGGAGCCCAGGGAGGGCAAAAATCTCCCCCTCCACCATGGTGCAGGCGTAAAGTGACCAGACGTCCCACTTTTGGTGGGACAGTCCTGATTTTTAACAATTTGTCCCGTGGCATTTTTAAAAAGTCCCAATTTTTAGAAAAATGCATGACAAGCTAAGGAACTTCTCCCACCACCAAGAGAAAGGAAGCGCTTTATTCGCTCTGGGCAGCCAAGAGTGAATAAAGAATTTCATTTCTCTGGGCACTGGGATAGAGAATAAACATCTGCCATGACCAAGAGAAAGGAAATGCTTTATTCACTCTGGGTGGCTCAAAGTGAATAAAGTACTTCCTTTCTATAGGCGCTGGGAGAGGGAATAAACTTCTCCCACTGCCAAGAAAAAGGAAGCATTTATTCACTCTGGGCAGTCCAGAGTGAATAAAGCACTTCCTTTCTATAGGCACTGGGAGAGGGAATAAAGTTCTCCCACCACCGAGAGAAAGGAAATGCTTTATTTTCTCTGGATGGTTCAGAGTGAATAAAGCGCTTCCTTTCTCTGGGTGCTGGGAGAGGGAATAAACTTCTCCCACTGCCAAGAGAAAGGAAACACTTTATTTGCTCTGGATGGCTCAAGAATCAAGAACCCTCCCCCTGGTCAATGTTGTCCTGCTTTACCAATACAGTAGTACCTCTAGATACGAGCTGCTCCACATGCGAGTATTCCAAGTTACGAGCCACAACGCAAGTATTCCAAGTTACGAGCCGTGACGCGAGCGAAATTTCTGTTCGACACCTGAGCTCAAATTCAGGATATGAGCCAAGCTTCCACTAGGTGGGGCAAGAATCTCCTTGCTTCCAGTTATCTCGGCGCGAAAAACAAAGTCTGAAAGCATTCGTTCAAGATGCGAGTTGATCGACTTACGAGCTTGGATCTGGAACGATTAAACTCGTATGTCGAGGTACCACTGTATTAAAATCTGGTCACCTTATGGAGGAGGCTGACTAGGCCACACCCATCATGGCCATACCCACCCAGAAACCAGGCAGAGAACCCCTTGCTAAAATTTCTGAAGCCCACCCCTGCATTCCTCTATTACATTTTAAAAACACACGTGGGGTGCAGTGATCATAATTCTGGCCATTTTGAGGTTGGCTGCTTTCCCCAATGACAGCGGGGCTTGGAGAACCAAGGGAAAAAATGTTCTAAAATATATTTTAAACATACAAGAAGAGATCAGCTCCAGGAATAGGGTGCTGAACTTCTTCAGGGATAGGGCAAAGCAAGGGTGTGAAATTGTGACATTATTGTCACATGACATATCGTGACTTTAACCTTCTTTGCTAAAATGGGGATGGGCGTGGCCAGCATCTGATGCATTTGGCTGGCGGGTCACGAGTTTGACACTTCTGGGATAGAGGAATAAGTTATGACTGGTTTGAGTTCAGGAGACAGATACAAGAACAGAATCATTGTTAGGTTTGTAGTGATGTGGCCATTTGAAGAATATTGTGCCACTTTGCCCATAATCTCAAGAAAAACAGCAGAATCAGAAATACCTTGACTCATTTTCCCAAACTAGATGATGGTGTGAAACTAGCTAGGTTTGGAGCTGGTCCAGACAGGGTACACATCCCTTGTGTGAAAGTGCCCTAGAATCAGTGTTGGGCTACTCCCCGGACTGTGGGGAATGCAGTGGGGTAGCAAAAATGGAGCTCCACCCCAGAGCACCCAATTTGCACTGAAAGATGTTAAAAGTGAATGCAGGGCATCCTGTATAAGCCACGGCCACAGTGTGATAGTAAAAATTTTGGTAGCCCTTCATGCCTAGAACTATATAATTCCCTTAGTGGTGGAGGAAGGAGATAACCATTTATTTATTAGAATTATATACATACAGTCTATACTATAAATATAAATCCAATAAACCTAAACTTAATACAACTGAACAAGTAAGTTTGAGTATAAGAGAATTTGTGGCTCTCAAGATAAAGGTGAAGTATGGTTCATTGTACCCCATATTGCCCGATAAGTAGACAGTAGTCACTGATCACTTTCCCGTGAATAACTGAATTATGGTTTACTTAATTCAAAGTTCCTAAATATAGTGAATATTAGATTAGAATATGTTTGAGGGATCCTTGCTTGTCTTCTTGTAGACATTTCATTACTCTAACTAGATAACATCATCAGTGCTAGTAGAGAGGTGAATAAAAAGGCAATAAGAATTTTGAAAGAACTTTCACAATTCTGAGGGATTGTGGAAAAACTGGGGGGAAATTATATTGTTCTAATACTGGAAGGTTTGTTGAGTTTTTAAAAGCCAGGTTCTGCTCTCTATCACCCTAGTGTAAAATGGAAGACCTGTCTTAAATTTCCAATGGAGATAAACAATGTTTGAAGGGAGAATAGGCACATCTCAATTTCTGAAAGATCCACAGGAGGCAATCCAATAATGTGACATTACCAGAAGAGGCATGGTTTATTATTTAGCTTTTGGGGAGATTTCAAGGGTGGAAATGGAAACAGAAATCCTCCTAGAGGTAAACCCTTTTCATTTTCATTCTTAAAACAAACCCAAATTTTAAACAAAACGAAAAAACAAGTTGAAACTTTGCTTCTGAAATTTAGCTGTTTTCCCACTGAATTTCAGAGGCACAACTGCAAGATATTGGTGGCCCATTTCTGAGTTATAGCAAGGTAGATTCTGCCTGAATATTACAAAAAAGTTCAACAGCAGGTTGAATTAGTTGGCTGCTTCCAATTCTGTGGTTCTGTTGTCCGATGACCAGATAAAAATAACATAGATGGATAGATATCATGTGTGGGCACATTTCCAAAGCCCATTGCAAGAATATGAGAAGGAGTATTGTACGTACAAATTGTTGATTTAATCTGTAGCATGCTAAATAGAATATTTTGGATTCTGTTGGGAGATTTGCAAAATAAAACTGCCAAGTTATCCCACACCCAACATTGATTTAATAACGTCCCAATTTGAAGATTTGGCTGATAGTTGCAAATCAAGAACATATTTGTGTAATGTTATCATGCTTCTGTGATAAAACCTGCTTCACAGTCCAGAGACTTGTGGGATAGCTTAACCAAACGTTTTGTACATACATATAAATCTTAAGTCTGAATAATAACTTTCTCTCTTGTATCCACCAATCAGAAAAGGTGAAGACTGTGCCAAGTTGAGGCCTGGGGCTAATCATTGTCATATAAATCTACGAAAGAGGGAAAAATGAAAAACAAATCAGTTTTGGATAAAAACTTCCTATCCTTATAATTAAAAACAAACCTATAGAAAAAATATTTCAGTTGCCTTCATTCTTAATCATTAGAATTCCATTCTACTTGTATTGTATATCTTACCCTCTGCAATATCATCATATATATCTTCGTGACTGTAAATTGAGAAAGAGAAAACATGAATTTAGTTACTTTACATACATTAGGAATTGAGAAGAAACACTATATAATTTTTTACTAACCCCCCTCCTTTCAAATATAAATATTTTTAAACTATCCTTTGAACATTCTGAGAGACAGGGAAAGATTTACTATGAAATTATTGCACTTACTCCTGTACGAGACAGCTTCTTTGGACATAGCCATCTGAAAAATTAAATCGTATATACATAATTATTTTCAGCTTAAACTGACATCTCAGCTAAGAGAATCTAGACAGAAGAAAATTATAATATATAATAATAATAATAATAATAATAATAATAATAATAATAATAATTTATTAGATTTGTATGCCGCCCCTCTCAACAGATGATACTATTTATTATCATTGAGTTCCATCTAGACCAGTGATGGTGAACCTTTTTTTCCTTGGGTGCCGAAAGAGCATGGGTAAGCCCTATTGCGCATGCTCGAGTGCCCACACCCACAATTCAATGCCTGGGGAGGGCGAAAATAGCTTTCCCCGCCCCCCAGAGGCCCTCTGGAGGCTGGAAATGGCCTCTTTTCCAACTTCTGGTGGGCCCAGTAGGCTTGTGTTTTGTCCTCCCCGGGCTCCAAAGGTTTCCCTGGAGATGGGGGAGGGTAAAAATACCCTCTCCCCCCCCCCCGGAGGCTCTCTGGAAGTCAGAAACACCCTCCCAGTGCCTCTGTGCTGGCTGGCATACACATGCGTGCTGGAGCTTATCTAGGGCAATGGCTCATGTGCCAGCCGATATGGCTCCACTTGCCACCTGTGGCACCCGTGCCATAGGTTTGCATTCACTGATCTAGACCATATGAGACATATTAGTATTTTGGTGCAATGAAGAATTATTATTATTATTTATTGGATTTGTATGCCGCCCCTCTCCACAGACTCGGGGCGGCTAACAACAATGATAAAAAACAACATGTAACAATCCAATTTAATAAAACAACTAAAAACCCTTATTACAAAAACCAAACATACACACAAACATACCATACATAACGTGTAATGGCCTAGGGGAAGGAATATCCTAACTCCCCTATGCCTGGCGAAAAAGGTGGGTCTTGAGTAATTTGCGAAAGACAAGGAGGGTGGGGGCCGTTCTAATCTCTGTGGGGAGTTGATTCCAGAGGGCCGTATGCTGTATGATGACAAATGGTCCATGCATGGAATTTGAAAATCCAGCCAATTCCTCCTATTATAGAAATCAGACAATAGGCTTTTTCTCACAACACTTGCTCTATTTTTGAACTGGATCGAAACCAAACTCAGTGATGACCCACTAAAATCACAGAGACAAACTGCTCTTTACCAAACATGCTCCAATTCCATCAGTGCTTCCACTTCTCAACACCACAAAAAGCAATTTGAAGATAACCCATATACATTCATTTTTACCAATCTCAGAACTCTGAGAAGGCGTCGAAATCACTGCCTCACAAGTGGATGGTCACCAGGCGGGGGCTCCAACTTGCCACCGCTACCGGTGCTGATGTGTGCGCAGCTCCAGGTCACTGGTTGGCGTGTGCATACATCTAGTGGGCATGCACACACTTTGGAGCGAGATTTGGCTTCTGTGCAAGTGCAGGAAGAAAATATCGCGAGAAGATGCATGAGTGCGTGAGATTTCGGCAATCACGGAAAGAGAAGAAACCCACCCCTGATTCTCACTCGCGTGCATCCTCTCTCAACATTTTTCTTCCTGTGCATGCGCAAAAGTCAAATCTCGCTGCAATATGCATGCCCGCCCACCGGTCACCCAGAGCTGCGTGTGCAGCTCCATTTCTGCTACCGGTGCGGCGTTCTCTCTCCTCCCACCCTCCGTTTTGGTAAGTACCCGATATTGATGGTCACAGATCCTTCAACAAAACACACAACTTCATAATAATAATAATAATAATAATAATAATAATAATAATAATAATAATAATAATAATAATAATTCATTAGATTTGTATGCCTTCCCTCTCCGAAGATTTTCACGGGTTCAAACTTCACGAAAAGTCTATACCACGGGTTTTCAAAAATATTAATTAAAAAATACTTCAGGGTTTTTTCCCTATACCACGGTTTTTCCCGCCTGATGATGTCATATGTCATCGCCAAACTTTCATCTGCCTTTACTAAATATATTTTTTAATAAACTTTAATAAATAAACATGGTGAGTAATAATCTAAATAGTTGCTAAGGGAATGGGAAATTGCAATTTAGGGGTTTAAAGTGTTAAGGGAAGGCTTGTGATACTGTTCATAGCCAAAAATAGTGTATTTACTTCTGCATCTCTACTTCATGGAAATTCGACTTTCGCGGGCGGTCTCAGAACGCATCCCCGCGAAAATCGAGGGAACACTGTATAACATTATCCAAAAGCCTATTGTCTAAAGAAGGCTTAAGTGCTGGGAAAACTGGAAGGAAAACTGGAAGGAAAGCGTGGAACTCATTACCGGACTCCATAGTGCCATCCCCAAACCCCCAACACTTTACCCTTAGATTATCTACGGTTGACCTATCCAGATTCCTAAGAGGTCAGTAAGGGGCAAGTACAAGTGCACTAGAGTGCCTTCCGTCCCCTGTCCTATTGCTCTCCTTTATCTCCTATTCCTTTCTTCTATTCCTATATCTCTTCTTCTATTCTTTCATTGATATGTTCTATTACTAAATCTTCTTTTCTATTATTTCTTAGATATATTTTACTATGAGTATCTCCTCTATAACCTTCATCATGTATTTTATTATGTGTATATAGATATATACCCACTAAAACCCTCATTATGTATTGGACAAAATAAATAAATAAATAAATAAAAATAAATAGAAGGAGAACAGCAGCAACAGCAAGGCAGATGGACCCAATTAAGTAGCGATGAGTGCATCACTAGAAATGCTGAAGGACCAGGTTAAGAGAGATCATCCTGGAGAAAAGCTATCTGTGTGGTCACAAGGAGTCAAAACAATTCTGACGGCACATAATTCACCAATTAGTTGTGCTTATTTGATGTAGCTTTGGTGGGTGAGTTTCCCCTATGAAGAAAAACCCAAACTTCCTGCCCTCCAAGTTCGATTTAAAAACTGCAAGGCAGACATTCCAGGTTTGATAAAACAGCTCCCTCCCTGGCCTTTGAAATTGGGAGTTCCTGTCATTCATTTTAAGGCAGAGCGACTTCCCCTTAAGTGAAGGATTGCAAATTCACCGTGACTCTCATGGGGAAATGAGCTCATATCTGGGGTATTCTAATCTTCTTTTCTCTCTCATCTAAAAATAATCCTTGCCATAAACAAAACCTTTAGAGAAAATCATCAATTTTCGACCTGGAAAAGGACGCTGGAGAAGGGCGGGGAGGAGAGAGGAAGGAACAAGGGAAAAGATAAGGGGGAAAGATGCAAGGGGAACTATGTCAAAGAGAAGATATGGTATTAATATTGTTTCAATAAACATGTCACTCATTTGTGACATTTAGTAACAAATTATGGCATGTTTGATCCCTTGAAAATGGTGTTGAGTCTTGTAATGATTTTCAGCTGAACTAAACAATCTCCCTCTTCTTTTCATTCCATTTTGCAATGTTAAATCTACTTCCTCAAAACAAAAAGCTCAAAGGGCAATTTATTTATTGTATTTTGATGTAGAAAATATACAGCATGTACAGTATTCTATATCTGCTGGATTTAGTTAACCTGCCAAAAACAAGAATTTGAAATGGTTATCCTCTCTCTCTATATCCACTACAGAGGAATAATTGAGTCTGTCACTTGTACTCCTATAACTGTCTGGTTTGGTTCTGCAACCCAACAAGACCGACACAGACTTCAGAAGATAATCAGAACTGCAGAAAAAACAATTGCTGCCAATCTGCCTCCCATTGAGGACCTGTATACTATACGAGTCAAAAAGAGGGCTATGAAAATATTTACAGAACCCTCGCATCCTGGACATAAACTGTTTCAACTCCTACCCTCAAAACAACGGTGTAGGGCACTGTACACCAGAACAACTAGACACAATAACAGTTTTTTCTTGTAATGTCATCACTCTGCTAAACAAATAATTCCATCACCACTGTCAAACTATTCACTAAGGCTGCATTACTATTACTATTAGTTTTTCTCATTGTTCTTAATACCCATCTCCTCCCACTTATGAGTGTATGACTGTAACTTGTTGCTTGTACCCTTAAATATTTATATTAATATGGATTGTTTCCTGATTGCTTATTTTAACTCTATGACAATCATTAAGTGTTAAACCACATGATTCTTGTCCAATGTATATTTTCTTTTATACTGTATACTGAGAACATATGCACCAAAGACAAATTCCTTGTGTGTCCACTCACATTTGGCCAATAAAGTATTCTATTTCATTCTATTCTATTCTATTCTATTCTATTCTACTCTACTCTATTCTATTCATAATAATTTTGTCCCTGACCATCTTCTCACTATTGTAAGTTTCTTTTCTTTTCTTCTACAGTTGAAAACTATACATACACAATATTTTTCTGTCAAGACCATATGCCACATATCCAACAAAATTCACTGTAATGCACAGACATCTAAGTGATAATAAAATCAAATGGATTAGACCTTAAAGTGCCAGAAGACAATCTGTATTTGTAAAGCATTGGAAAGTATTGAATTTCTGATCTTGCTAATGCTCCAAAAGAAAAGTCCTCTATTTCAAAGATGTCAATTTCATCAGTATCTGACTCCTTCCACTCTGTATCAACTGCAGAACCATCTTTAAAGGCCTCCAAGCATCAATGGTATTACCAAGTCTAGTCCAGACAGCATTCAACATGAATATCTTAAAGATACCCTTAATTTGAGCTCAGCTTCCGTTGATCTGCCCATGTCTATTTCTTGGTAACTGTTAAAAAATGGGATTTTTTTTCAGGATGTAGGGAAAATAAGAGGAGGCAATGCCTAGTAGGCATGCCACTTCCAGTTGTGTAAAATAAAAATGAAATAGGAATCAAATAAATCAGTAAGAATTGCTCTTATTCCCCCCCCCCCCCTGCGATTAGACAAGGTTGGCTAGCTGCTGCTGCCCTCTGCTGTAGACATAGTGGGAATAAAATCAGATAAATGCTGTAATTAATTGTTTTCTAGATGAAATTTCAAGCACAGTAGAAGCTAACGGATCATCATTATTTGTAAGAGAGGATAGGGCAGGGGTGAAATCCAGCAGGTTCTGACAGGTTCTGGAGAACTGGTAGAGGAAATTTTGAGTAGTTTGGAGAACTGGCAAATACAACCTCTGACTGGCCCTGGAGTGGGGAGGGAATGGGGATTTTATAGCATCCTTCCCCTGGAGTGGGATGGGAGTGGAGATTTTGCAATATCCTTTCCCCAGGAGTGGGGAGGAAATGAAGATTTTGCAGTATCGTTCACCCTGGATTTTGCAATTTCCTTCTCCTGGAGTGGGGTGGGAATGGGGATTTTGCAGTATCCTTCCCCTGGAGTGGTGTGGGAATGGAGATTTTGCAGTATCCTTCCCCTGGAGTGGTGTGGGAATGGAGATTTTGCAGTATCCTTCCCCTGGAGCGGGGTGGGAATGGGGATTTTGCAGTATCCTTCCCCTGGAGTGGTGTAGGAATTGAGATTTTGCAGTATCCTTCCCCTGGAGCGGGGTGGGAATGGAGATTTTGCAGTATCCTTCCCCTAGAGTGGGGTGGGAATGGGGATTTTGCAGTATCCTTCCCCTAGAGTGGGGTGGAAATGGAGATTTTGCAGTATCCTTCCCCTGGAGCAGGGTGGGAATGGGGATTTTGCAGTATCCTTCCCCTAGAGTGGGGTGGGAATGGGGATTTTGCAGTATCCTTCCCCTAGAGTGGGGTGGAAATGGAGATTTTGCAGTATCCTTCTCCTGGAGCGGGGTGGGAATGGAGATTTTGCAGTATCCTTTCCCCAGGAGTGGGGAGGAAAAGAAGATTTTGCAGTATCTTTCACCCTGGAGTGGGGTGGGAATAGAGATTTTGCAGTATCCTTCCCCTGGAGTGCGCTGGAAATGAAGATTTTGCAGTATCCTTCTCCTGGAGTGGTGTGGGAATGGAGATTTTGCAGTATCCTTCCCCTGGAGTGGGGTGGGAATGAAGATTTTGCAGTATCCTTCCCCTGGAGTGGGGTGGGAATGGAGATTTTGCAGTATCCTTCCCCTGGAGTGGGGTGGGAATGGAGATTTTGCAGTATCCTTCCCCTGGAGTGGGCTGGGAATGAAGATTTTGCAGTATCCTTCCCCTGGAGTGGGCTGGGAATGGAGATTTTGCAGTATCCTTCCCCTGGAGCGGGGTTGGAATGGGGATTTTGCAGTATCCTTCCCCTGGAGTGGGGTGGGAATGGGGATTTTGCAGTATCCTTCCCCTGGAGTGGGGTTGGAATGGGGATTTTGCAGTATCCTTCCCCTGGAGTGGGGTGGGAATGGGGATTTTACAGTATCCTTCCTCTGGAGTGGGGTGGGAATGGGGATTTTGCAGTATCCTTCCCCTGGAGTGGTGTGGGAATGGGGATTTTGCAGTATCCTTCTCCTGGAGTGGGGTGGGAATGGGGATTTTGCGGTATCCTTCCCCTGGAGTGGGGTGGGAATGGGGATTTTGCGGTATCCTACTAGCTTAGGACAATATTTTAGAATATTATTAATATGGCAACATTGCTGATAATTCTGTATCACGCGAAATAGTGGCAAATTATAGCTTCAAAATAATGTTTTTAAACAAGCAATGGATGTTCAGTAATAAATACTAGTGTAATGGCATGTTGCCAAAATTCACACATATCAAGAATGTTCAGGATTAGGAGGCTGTTGTAGACTATTAGGGAAAAAAATAATTTAAGGCTAGCATAACACTTGTTTTCATAAGCATCTCTTTTGGAGGATGGGTAAAACAAATGACAATATGTACAACGTATCCCTCAAATAATGCACTTGACGTATTTGCATCAGGCACTAGGATACAAGTATGTAAGGGCAATATTTACTTCATGTACACACATGCCAATTTGGAGTCACTGTATTAGTTATAGATGTTGCTCGTCCTTTGCGCAAATCTATGATAAATATAACCTTGAAACCTTTTGCATCAACTTTGATTCATCATCCATTCAGTCTCCATCCTATCACTTTATATTTTACTATATACATCTCTTAGCTAAGCCGTTTCTCCATTTTTAGTTAATCATTTACAAAGATATAAACATGTATCTACTTGCTCATTTACTTTTCTGCAAATCCTTCAATTTTCCCTTTAAAAAGTCACACACATAATAATTGGTAGAATTATTATCTGGCATGTGTTCTTTATTTGCCCCACACTTATCCTTTCAGTCTGCAGGATTTTGCTAAACTCCTTCCCAGGCACTCTGAACAAACAAACCTCCCTGAATTCTTTATTTGTGCTTTGAGTAATAATTCTTCCAATTATCAGGCATAGAAGTGGCAAACAAATCACACAACCACTTCATAAGCAAGCCACATCCACATTTTGACATTTCTCCTATGACATCAGTACTACCATTTTTCCAATTTTACAAATCATTTCATCTGTTTTCACTTGGATACATTTATAGCATGTATTAAATCAATTCTTTGATGTATCACTGTTACTCGCATATTCCTGTCTCCCATGCTTCTCTAAATATTACCTCTAGTGTTGGGTGAACTGAACCTACGTGGTTCGGTATACCGACCCCGAATTTTTGCAAAAGTTTGGGTTCGGGTTCAGGAGAGCGCCAGGAAGCGCTCCATCTGCAACTATAGGAAAGGCTCGCCAGAGGCAAGAAAAGGTATTTTTCAGCCAGGAAGGACAATGGAGGGAAAGCTGAGATGATCACCACCACTCCATGGCATCCTGACCTGGATATGGGGCCGGAGTGTCCCCCAAAAAAGGCAAAAAGTCCCAAAAGTTTCAGTGGGCATGGCTTGGTGGTGGGGTTAAGTGACTGAGAGCTTGTGAGTGACATCAAGTGGGCCACACCCACTCAGTCACATGACCATCAAACCATGCCTACAAAATAAGTCATGCCCACAGAACCGGCAGTAAAAAAAATTAAGATATCAATGGTTTAAATTAGTTGATTAAAAGAAAACATGTATTATTAGATTTAAGTAAACAGAAATTAGATGTTGTATATATGCAAGAAACCCATATAAAAGAGAATTACAATAAATTGTTGGAATGTCCAAAATTGGGGGAAATGTTTTGTGCTTCAGCGCAAGTAAGAAAAAAAAGGAATTGTTATGTACATTAAAGAATATTTAAATCCCAGAATAGTTTATAAAGATAAAGAAGGAAGAATATTAATGGTCGAAATTTCGATGGAAAAAGGTAAACTTTTGTTAGTAGGAATTTTTGCGGCAAATCAGAATCAAAAGGAATTTTATTCAAAATTGCACAGAAAAGTAAATGAAACCGAATGACAAAATGAAACCGAATGGCAAAATATTCAGTGGGCGTGGCATGGTGGTGGTGTCATGTGACTGAGAGTGTGTGAGTGACATCAAGTTGGCCACGCCCACTCAGTCACATGACCATCAAACCACGCCTACAAAATAAGTCATGCCCACAGAACTGGAAGTAAAATAAAATTAGGAGCCACTCCTGCACCAAACCCCTTTCTCATACCTCTGATGGCTACAGCACAGTTACAGTAATTTGTTTCAGTCTTCTTCAAGCAGGAATAGAGGAGGAAACAAAAACAGGTGACAGGTGGTGGGTCACAGAACTTTGGCAGAGTGGGGGGACATAGGAAGCCACTCTTGAGCCCCTCGACACGGTTTACACAATCTGGCAAGCCTCCTGCAAGCCCTGCATTGCAGATTATGCTTTATTGGGGTGGACCAAATAATGATGTGTTGGATAAAATGCAGAAGGAACGAAATGCTAAAAGGAAATCTCCCTGAGAACCGAAAGTACAGTAATACCTCATCTTACGAACTTAATTGGTTCCAGGACGAGGTTCGTAAGGTGAAAAGTTCGTAAGATGAAACAATGTTTCCCATAGGAATCAATGGAAAAGCCAATAATGCGTGCAAGCCGATTAGGAAAATCCAAAACATTAAGGCTTTAAAAAAAAAGCTGCCGGCAGACGAAGCTGAGGCGAACGGAGTGGGGGGAGGGAAACCCATGGAGATCCAGAGGGGAGAATGGTGCAGGACAGGGTGGGGAAAAATGGGGGAAACCCATGGAGATTCAGAGGGGAGAATGGTGCAGGACAGGGTGGGAAAAAATGGGGGAAACCCATGGAGATCCAGAGGGGAGAATGGGGCAGGACAGGGTGGGGAAAAACGGGAGGAACCCATGGAGATCCAGAGGGGAGAATGGTGCAAGACAGGGTGGGAAAAAATGGGGGAAACCCATGGAGATCCAGAGGGGAGAATGGTGCAAGACAGGGTGGGAAAAAACGGGAGGAACTCAAGTCTGGAGGTGGGGCATCCCAGTGGCCGGCGGCAGGTTCGTAAGGTGAAAAAAGTTCGTAAGAAGAGGCAAAAAAATTCCGAACCCTGGGTTCGTATCTTGAAAAGTTCGTATGGCGAGGGGTTCGTATCATGAGGTACCACTGTATTGCCACATTCTGCTTTAGGACATTGGCATGCAATCCTATTTACTGAAATCATTTTGTGAAAGATGTCTTTGAAGGGAGGAATGATGGGCTACATTATCTGGGTTCCAGAAGGCAAATAATATAATCTCACTGTGATTTAGGAGTATCCCCTGTTGTTTAAAGAGCTGTGAATTTAAAGGGGAAAGGCAAAGGAGCAGAGCTGTAGTGCAGCATCTGGGGCTTTGTAGAAGAAATAAAGTGAAAGGTCACACAAGCAGCAGTCTGCATTCCTAAAATTCCAAGCGTTAAATATCTCCCCAGGAAAGAGATGCATAACAAACGGACTTATTCATGAGAACCAGGTGCCTTCGGAAAAGGAAGTTAAAATTGCCATTCATTCAGCATGATGCTGGAAAAAAGCAATTGACCCTAACACCATCATCTCGGACTCCTTAATCAAATCTAAGGATTATTTAAACCAAAATTCACCTTCAACCGCAGCAACACACGAGCACGTAATAGATTCGAACTAAATGTAAACTGTTCTAAACTCAATTGCAGAAAATATGATTTCAGCAATGATAACAACAACAACAGCTTCGAAGTCTTCTACTCCAACCCTCTGCTTAGGCACGAAACCCTACACTACTTCAGACAGATGGTTATCCAACATCAAAAAAAAGGAAGAGCCATACCCAAGGAGCCAAAGAGCCGCATGTGGCTCGCGAGTCGCAGTTTGCCGACCCCTGGGTTAGGATTACAACTCCTGCATTTTACACAATGCTGAAAAAAAAAATTTAGGAATTGAAATATCCGTGCATCAGAAGGGTGATAAGATGTCGAAAGAAAAACTGTTATGAATGAGCCATGATATCACAAAGATGGCAAACTAACGAAGAGTAAAATGTAACGTTCCTATGAAAGATTTACCAAACTTTTGTCCGACCTTCAAGCTAAAATCATGCATGCTAAGTCTACTATTGTAGCAGAATCTTGAAAGTCTGAATTCACTTCCCTCCCTTTTATCTTCATGAGAACTAGGGGAGTGCGGTCTGGGACACTTACTCTGGTTACAATTCTGAACCAACTCAGATTTTTAAAATCTGATTATTGTTTTGATAGAGATTCTTCTTCCTGTTCCTCAAGATTATTCTTTGTGCTGGTGACAATCTTTGACTCTCCAGATGGGTTGGAGAGTGATTCATAGCAGAATTCTGGAGGTTGTGTTGGGGAATTTGGACTCATAATCTACTTGTTCAGGAGGACCCAAAAGTAGAAAAAGTTGCCCTATTATTTATTGTCCTATCACTTGCCCCATCCCTATATAGAAATGAGAAATACAAGATGTTTTACAGAGAGACAGGGCTTGCCGCTCATAAGGATCCTTAAAATACGTTTTAAAAATCATTCTTAGAATCATTCTATTTCAAGATTACGGTCATCTGTAATGTTGCTAATCTGTAGTGTAGCATCTAATATATCTTTCTTCTATTCTGTCATTGATTTATTTTATCCTATATTCTCTCTTCTATTCTTTCTCTAATTTTATTTCCTCGAAGGTGTCCCCTATTACCTTCATTGTGTATTATTGTGTATTGGACAAAATAAATAAAATAAATAAAATAAATAAAATAAATAAAATAAATAAAATAAATAAAATAAATAAAATAAATAAAATAAATAAAATAAATAAAATAAAATAAAATAAAATAAAATAAAATAACAAAGCAAAGCAAAACAAAACAAAACAAAACAAATAAAATAAAATAAAAAGCATTCAGTTTTGTCTGGAAGAATGAAGGGATAAGAGCAATGTTGGTGAACCTTTTTTTGGCTCAGATGCCAAAAGAGTGTGCCTATGTACGATAGCGCACACGGATGTGCCCATACCATAATGCAATGCCCCCCATGCATGTGCACAATCACTATGCTGCCCCTCCATGCATGCAACTCCCCTGCGCTTCACCCCCATCCTGCACACAACCCCCCCAGTGCTGCCACCCCCCCAGTGCAAGTGCATAGGCCTCACTGAAGTCTTTGGGGTCATTCTTTGTCAAGTGGACCAGGTGTCCCCACTTGACCACCTTCAATTTCAATGAAACTTTGCACATATATTCCTTATGGTAGAAAAAGGAGGTGTGCAAAATTTTATGACCATATTCCAAACATTCAAGGTTTCAGAGTCCTTTAAATACAGGGTGACAAAATGTCCTGTGAGCTCCACAAAGCTTTTTGAGGAGCTCGAGAAAATTGGTCTATTTGACAAAGAATGGACTTCCGGTAGGCCCATTGGGCTGTTTTTCGTTTTCCCCAGGGTTCAGGAAACTCCTGAAGCCTGGGGACAGGTGAAAAATGGCCCAACAAACTTCCAGTTGGCCCGTTGGGCTGTTTTTCGCCATCCCCAGGGCTTAGGGTTTTTTTCTGAAGCCTGGAGTTGACATAGGGCAATGTCTCATGTGCCCTCAGATATGCCTCCTCATGCCACATGTTAATGGATAAGAACATTCCAGACAACCAAACCTGCCTTATTTTTCCCTAGACCCGGGGGGGGGGTCAGTCAAACCTACGCCAGATGCGTCACATGTGGGCCATGCCCACCCACGGTTTAGCATTAAAAAAGTTGTGATGCATAATGTGACGATGGCGTGACAATGCTAGTTTGACACCCCTGTCCCAGAGGCTTAATTCATTCAGAACTATTTGTAAACCTTTATGCATCTAACTTTGTTCAGCCTCCTTATTATTATTTCCTTTTACTAGAACAAGTCAGAGTTTTGGAGATTTCCCCTGCGTGCATTCATTAACATTGCTCAAATATGTTTATTGATTTTTAAATCCTTGATATTATCCAAGCAGCACAATAGAGCACCACACACCAAGACAACTAGACATAAGAACAGTTTTTTGTCCGAACGCCATCATTCTGCTAAACAAATAATTCCCTCAGCACTGTCAAACTATTTACTAAGTCTGCACTACTATTGCTACTAGTTTTTTCTCATCATTCATATCCCCCATTTCCTCCCACTTATGACTGTATGAATGTAACTTGTTCCTTGTATCCTTAAGGTTTTTATTAATATTGATTGTTTCCTCATTGCTTATGACAATCATTGTGTTATACTTCATGTTTCTTGACAAATCTATATTCTCTTTTATGTACACTGAGAGCATAGGCACCAAAGACAAGTTCCTTGTGTGTCCAATCACACTTGGCCAATAAAGAATTCTATTCTATATTCTATATTCTATATTGTATATTGTATATTCTATATTGTATATTGTATATTGTATATTGTATATTCTATATTGTATATTGTATATTGTATATTGTATATTCTATATTCTATATTCTATATTCTATATTCTATATTCTATATTCTATATTCTATATTCTATATTCTATATTCTATATTCTATATTCTATATTCTATATTCTATATTCTATACAGTGGTCCCCCGATCATTGCGAGGGTTCCGTTCCAGGACCCCTCGCAATGATCGGTTTTTCACGAAGTAGCGCTGCGGAAGTAAAAACACCATCTGCGCATGCGCAGATGCTGTTTTTACTTCCGCCGCAGCAGCGAGGAGCCGAAGATTGGGGTTTCCCCACCGCCCACGCAAACTCCTCGCTGCCGCTCGCCCACCCTTCACCCGCCCACGCCGTTCGCTCGCGCCGCTTCCCAGCAGAGTCCTGAAGCCAATTCGCTTCAAGACTCAGCTGGGAAGCGGCGCGAGCGAACGGCGTGGGCGGGCGAAGGGCGGGCGAGCGGCGGGCGAGCGGGCAGGCAGGCGGCGGACAAGCCGTTCGCTCGTGCCGCTCGCTTGCGCCGCTTCCCAGCTGAGTCCTGAAGCCAATTCGCTTCAGGACTCAGCTGGGAAGCGGCGCGAGCGAACGGCGTGGGCGGGCGAAGGGCGGGCGAGCGGCGGGCGCGCGGGCAGGCAGGCGGCGGACAAGCGGCGGGCGGAAAAGACAAGCGGCGGGCGCGGCAGCAGCGAGGAGTTTGCGTGGGCGGTGGGGAAACTCCTCGCTGATGCCCGCCGCTCGCCCTCCCGCCAGCAAGAGGGGGAAGACCCAGGGAAGCCGCCCAGCAGGTGATCTGCCCAGCACCATCTACGCATGCGTGGCCATAGAAAAAAAGGACGCGCATGCGCAGATGGTGTTTTGACTTCCGGGTTGAAAAATCGCCATATAGCCGTTCGCAATGATCGGGATCGCGATACCCGGGGGATCACTGTATTCTATATTCTATATTCTATATTCTATATTCTATATTCTATATTCATTCTATATTCATTCTATATTCATTCTATATTCATTCTATATTCATTCTATATTCATTCTATATTCATTCTATATTCATTCTATATTCTATATTCATTCTATATTCATTCTATATTCTATATTCTATATTCTCTATATTCTCTATTTTCTCTAGTCTCTATTATCTATTCTCTATTCTCTGTTCTCTGTTCTCTATTCTCTATTCTCTATTCTATATTCTATATTCTATTCCAGAAATTTTGGGTGCCCCATCACTGGAGGACTTTATGAAAAGACTGGACAGCCATTTATCCAGAATAATGTAGAGTGCCCTGCTGGAATAGGGGATTGGACTAGAAGATCTCCAATACAGAACAGTCTACTGTTACTGTTACTATACTGAAAGTGAATGACTTAGTGGCATTGGCTTTTCAATTCACTCAGTGTCCCCTTTTCTTTCACTTTACCCAATCATTTGCCTTTTGAGTCTACTAATCTCGGGGTCTTCCTTCTGCCTTTGTTCGAAAGCATGAATGCATGAAATCTAGAAACAGTACATAGAAATAAGCACCATCTACATACTATGCAAAAGAGACAATCAACAAGCCAAAATTGGAACAAAAAGACCAAAACATCTCCCCACTAGCAATCAAAACCCAGATGAGCATAAATTAACTCCAGGATTAACACCAGACCAACAATCAAAAAAAGTAAACAACAACAAAAGTAAACTCCAATCAAGGAACTGCCAAACAATCTAACAGTAAACAGCACAACCAAAGATTCTCCAAGACTACGCCCACCAACACTCACAGGGCAAGTCACAAGAAAAGGGTGGTCAAACTCTCAGCCCGCAGGTCAGATGCAAAATTGTATTCAGGCTGGTTCTGGCCCAGAACCTAGCAATTCCCCAAATTTGTGGCTGAGAACCACATAAATATCTAGATTCATGAATCATGCTAAGTGAATAATAGGACGTGTTTGGCTTGGCCTTGGCCATTGAATCAACGTAGTTTGTAAAGCTGGGCTAATCGTTATAATAAAACTCTCCAACTGGAGTTTAATGTATAAAATTTGGTTAAATAAGCTGTGGTTTAGTGTGATGTACGAAACCAGCCCTTCCCTCCAGATATAGATAAATATTCTCTGAAACCAATTTTTCCTCTTAGAAAGGGTTTATTTTAACTATCAATAGAATAGTCTCAATTTAAATATGGCAATAGGAGCTTAGTATGAACATATTATTTATTGTTAATAATAATAATAATAATAATAATAATAATAATAATAATAATTTCTTAGATTTGTATGCTGCCCCTCTCCGAAGACTCGGGGCGGCTCACAACAACAATAATAACAATGTTACAATGGAAACAAATCTAATATTAAAAAACAGCTTAAAAACTCTATCATTTAAAAACCATACAACACACACATACCATACATAAAATGTAAAAGCCTGGGGGAGGTGTCTCAGTTCCCCCATGCCTGGCGATACAGGTGGGTTTTAAGTAACTTGCGAAAGACAAGGAGGGTGGGGGCAGTTTTAATCTCTGGGGGGAGTTGATTCCAGAGGGCCGGGGCCACCACAGAGAAGGCTCTTCCCCCGGGGCCTGCCAAACAACATTGTTTAGTCGACGGGACCCGGAGAAGGCCAACTCTGTGGGACCTTATCGGCCGCTGGGATTCGTGCGGTAGATGGCAGGTAGAAGGTAGAATTAAAAATATTCAGCAGTATTCAAAACAATTATGTTCTGTAAAAAAAAAAATCAATTGAGCTGTTGCTAGTAATGCCAGTATGGCCCATGGTGATCTTAAATCTACAAAGATCCTGTTTTCTTTTATTGTCCTTTAACTGTTATTGGACTATAAATTCCATAATTTCTTATGTATGGCCCTAAGCATTAAGGCTATTGGAAGTTGGAGTTCAACAATATTTGGATGGTCACAGTGCCCACTTCTGCTTTTCATAACTTATTTTATTCCATTCTGTGTTAGTACTTACATTTTCCTTCTTCATTCCTACAAAGCACTTTAGTATCATCCACATCTTGAATAACCTCAACCAATTCTCCTGGCTTGACTTGCAAATCTTTGGAGCCTCTTTTCTTTAGGGGTGGGGCGTTTGATACGGTAGTAGAATACAAAACTCGAATATCACCTTCATACTGTGGAAATAAAATGAATTATTCATAAATAAACATTAAACATCAATTAAAATTATACTCAAGGCTTTGTGTACAGTTGAACAAAATGTAGTCTTATTAGGAGATCAAGCTATTGCCTGAAATTCATCTGATTTTCCTTCTCAAAGCATACTATACAAGACTGTTTGATTAGATCAGAGGTCTTCAAACTTGGCAACTTTAAGACTTGTGGACTTCAACTCCCAGAACTGACCCCCAAAACTTTACCCTTAGACCAGGGGTGGGCAATTAATTTTGCCATGTGGCCGCATGAGAAATTGGTACAGAATATAGTTGTCGGCTATAAAATATATTAACTGCCTTGTAGTGGTCCTGGGCTGGGCCTAGAGGCAAAAAAGGAGCTGTGACGTTCCTTAAAATATACCAGGGTGATCCGACATAAACACACACACACACACACACACACACACACATATATGCTTATACAGTATATTATATTATATATTATATATTATAATTATATAATACTTATAAATTAATAGCCCACCCCTGGTATATGAGCATTTATAATATATAATTGTAATTTATAATTTATAATTATAATATATTTAACTCAGTTCTACCCAATGCTGTATATACTATATACAGTATTCAGCAGAACTGAGTTAATTATATTAATCTGGCCCGCTAAAACCATCCCAATTTCTCATGCGGCCCCCTGGCAAAATTAATTGCCCACCCCTGAAATACGTACTTGACAAAATAAAATGGCCCTTCGGGACTGGGCAGCATAGAAGTTGGATAAATAATAAATTTTTAAAAGAAACACGAGTGGAAAGTTCCTAATGCCCTCCTATTCACCTGATGATCCTCTCAGGGATTTTTGTTTGTTTGTTTTAACAAGGTAAAAAAAAAAAGAAATTAGATAGTCTTTAGTCTGATTTATCAGAAGACTTGTTTAATTAATCAATCATATACAGTAATCCATTCCAATGTTTACTGGTTTTTACAAATACAGAAGAGCAACTGCAGTGAATAGGTGAGCAAGCAAACACATCGTGCAGAAACACTCTACAAAGTTGCATCTTTTAAAAAAGTTTTTTGATTCACAGAGAATTTCAAACCAAACAACACATCACGTTCTTCAGAGATTTGCATATCCTCTGGATCAAAACCTGAATGCTCCCCTGAGACTACCGAATGACTTCCTCTTGCTATCAGACCTACAAAATGCTTTGCTAAGAGTGTTTTCAATGAGGAAATATACCACTTTCACATTTTTCCCAGGGGAACGAAAGAAAAGTAATTTTTCTCCAAGGCAGTTTTTCTGAAATGCTTTTTGGTACGCTTTCATGAATTAAGATTTTAAAGCATCTAACTAAACCTAACTATTGCTTTCAGAAAATAAACTCCACTCAATGAAAATGGAAGTGTCTAATGGACTTTTGGAGTACATAGTTATGATTTTGATTATTAGATTAGAATAGATTATAAAAAAACTCTTATAACTTGAAAGAGAGAAAAATGTGTCATGTGAAATATTCACTGAGCCATAAGAGCTAGGTTTGCACAACACAAACTTCTTTCTTTTTCCCCCTTTCTTTCTTTCTTTCTTTCTTTCTTTCTTTCTTTCTTCTTTCTTCCTTCCTTCCTTACTTCTTTCTTTCTTACTTATTTACTTACTTACTTACTTCTTTCTTACGTACTTACTTTCTTACTTACTTACTTACTTACTTTCTTTCTTACTTCTTTCTTTCTTACTTACTTCTTTCTTTCTTTTTTTCTTTCTTACTTACTTCTTTCTTACTTACTTCTTTCTTATTTATTTACTTACTTACTTATTTCTTTCTTACTTACTTACTTTCTTACTTACTTCTTTACTTCTTCCTTCCTTCCTTCCTTCCTTCCTTCCTTCCTACCTACCTACCTACCTACCTACCTACCTACTTACTTACTTACTTACTTATCTACTTACATTTATAGGCAATCCTTCTCCTAATGGACTCATTTTACCATTTCGCCAGTTTGGTATGGGACTATTTATTTTATTTTATTTTTATTTATTTTTTATTTGTCAAGTGCATATTTGTAATATACGAGATTATATCTCATTCATAGATATAACATTGTTTATATATATAAGATAGGAACTGATAAGAGGGAAAATTGGACAGGGATGGTAGGCACGCTGGTGCACTTATGCATGCCCCTTATGCCACTTAGGAATTTGGTGAGGTCAACAGTGGACAGTCTAAGGGTAAAGTTTTGGCAGTTTGGTGATGAAACCACAGAGTCAGGTAATGCCAGTTCCAGGCATTAACCACTCTGTTGGTAAAGTTGTATTTTCTACAGTCAGGTTTGGGGTGGTTCACTTTGAATTTGTATCTGTTGTATGCTTGTGTATTGTTGGGGTTGAAGCTGAAGTAATCGTTGACAGGTAGGACTTTGTAGCAGATTATTTTATGAGCTATGCTTAGGTCATGACGAAGGCGACACAGTTCTAAGCTTTCTAAGCCCAGGTTTTCAAGCCTGGTTGTGTAAGATATTCTGTTGGGAATAGAAGAGTGGAGGGCTCTTCTAGTAAAATATATCTGGACACTTTCTAGTGTATTTATGTCTGATATGTGGTGTGGGTTCCAGACAGATGAGCTGTATTCAAGGTTTGGTCTGGTGAATGTTTTGTATGCTCTGGTTAGTAGTGTGAAATTATCAGAGAAGAAGCTATGTAAGATTGGGTTAACAACTCTTGAAGCCTTTTCGGCGATGTTGTTGCAGTGGGCTTTGGCAGTTAGCTCATTTGATATGTGTATTCCAAGATCATTGACAGAGTGAGGGTCATCTGCAAGGTCTTGTTTATTCAGCTTGTATTTTGTGTTCTGATTCTTTTTGCCAATGTACAGGACATTTGTTAGTTGAGATTTGGAGATGCCAGATGTTTGATCATTCTGACACAGAGTCAAGGTCTTTTTGGAGGGTAGCAGTGTTGTCAGTGTTGAAGAGTTTTACATCATCAGTGAAGAGAACACAGTCACTTGTAATGTAATCACAAAGTTAATTTATATAGAGTATAAAGAGTGTTGGTCCTAGTACTCTGCTTTGGGGTACACCGTTGTTGAAAGGAACGGGATTAAATAGGGTACTCCCTATTTTGACTATATGTTGTCTGTTTGAGAGGAATGAAGTTAGCCAGTCATGTAGTGGTCCAGAGATGCCATAGGATTTCAGTTTCAGAAGTAGTTTATCATGAACCACTGAGTCAAAGGCTTTATGGACGTCTATATAAATTGCATCTATTGTTTTGCCCTGGTCAGCATCTTGTTGAAACTGGACCCTTTGTCAATAGTTATGGGCTCTTGTGAAGCTGGGAAATTATATCATGACCAGATATTGCATTAAGGGCTTACATATTTATTTAACATATTGATGTTTATGCTCAAACGAACAAATACTTACTTTGAATTTTTTTCGAAAATCTTTCTCTTCTTTGTCAATCTTCTTAAACCTTTGTGAATCACGTTCATCAGATCTGCCCCTCCCAAAATTCAAAGATTTTATATTTTTCCCGAGGCTAAACCAATACATTAGGACAAAAGAAAAAAAATCAGTGCGTTTCATTGGTATATGTAGCTGCAACTGCAATTTTTGTACTAGGGGAGTGGGGACTGGTTGACCTGAAAACAAACAAACTCTTTATTTTATTTTAACTTGCCTAATTTCTTTTGGTGGAGCAGGGAAGTCAGTGGATTCAACATCATCATAAACATCACTGTCTCCAGAATCTAACATAGATTTGAAGAAAAAAAAGATAATTATCATTGGTTATGTTTATACATATAGTTTGGTTACAAATTTGAACAAAAATAAAAAAATTAGGATTTCAATTTTAGACAAAAGCCATACTTTAAACCAGTGGTTTTCAACCTTTCTAATGCCGCAACCCCTTAAAATAGTTCCTTGTGTTGTGGTGACCTCCAGCCATAGGTCTAGGGCCAATTCTCCCTTTAACTTGATTAGAGGAAGGTCAGAGGGACACCCCCACTGTAAATGTCTGATTGGTCGGATTATAAAAATATATTTCAAGGCGTCAGAATAGAAGCTTCAGTTCCTAACACCATGGGGAATTTGTTTTTTCCCATGGTCTTAGGCGACCCCTATGAAACTGTCTTGACTGTCTTGACCCCCAGGTTGAGAACCACTGCTTTAAGCCAAGACATTATCTTTATGTTATCTTAAAATTTTGTTTCACACGTAACTTTGTAGTTTAAAAATAAACCAGTTTTTGTTTCCTGGATTGTTTAGCCATTCAAATAAAGCTTAGACAAGGGCAAAAATTACCATAACATTTGTCCTGTAAACCTAGCCAGGTACATTGAGTAATATGTTGAAACTGTGAATGTATGTGTTATGTATGCCATACAAATATAAATCAGGCTATTATGTGATTTTTCTTATATTAACAGAACAACATGTTCAACAGTCCAGAAATCTTCTGACTGAGTTAATTAAGACTTAGCTAATGCATTTCAGGGCAGTACTGGCTTATGTACGGTATAATGCACGGCCGGTGCCTTCAAGCACCAGCCGAAATTGCCCCCGGAGCCAGGGAGACGCTGCCAGTCCTGTTCCGACTTCCGGGTAAAAACCAGAGGTCGGCTTTTGACATCGCGCCAGGCAGGCACGCTGCGTCCTGGGCCTGGGAGGAGGTCCTAAGCTGCCCTATTTAAGGGCGGCTCGAAGCGGACCTCCTCCTCTTGCCCTCGGCTATCCTGAAAAGCGAACACCCGCCCGCCCTCCTCTATCATGCAGTGTGCCTGGATGGGGTCGCCTAGGGGCCGAATAGGAATTTTTGGCGGTCTCTCTTTGGTGCGGCTGTTTTTTCACCTATTCCACACTGTCGTTAAGAATGGACTGGTTAGGGGGTGTGGCGCAATGTAGAGATACATTGGATTAATTTGGTTTCCCTCTGGTCACTGGGGTTTCGCAGGTAAGGGGCGGAAATGGGCAGTAGGAACAACTGCACGTTCTCCTTTCGGGCATCTTTTCAAGATGATGGGCCGCCTCTCCCCATGAACTAGAGGTTTGCACAACTTCAGGGATTGGAGAGGGGATGCCCATGGGACTCACCTTATCCAATTTCCCTCGGGGTTTGGACGGTGAGCTCCTCCCACACGCTTATGGGTGTGGCTGGATCAGCAAGGAGGTTCACCCAAAGTTGCCATGAATGTTTTTGACATTCATGGTAATGTCAGGTAAATTCCGCCCCATTAGTTTTGGCCTCTGCAGGTCCTTTGTTTACACTGTTATAATGTTCGAATTATGTTATTTAAATTGATGTTATTCAAATTGACGTTATTTAAATTTATGCTAATTAATAAAGTTAAATTATTAAATCCAGCTACTGTCTCAGCATCGTTACTCTGCTTCCTGGGCAATACATATTTGTGGATTGGATTGTGTCCTGTGTTTGCTATTAAATTGATGTTAAAATAACTAGATGCTATTAATCTCATTGAGTTAGAATCTGAAAGTAGGAATTGCTTGGAAGCAGCAACACATTTCAGAATAATTGACTGAATATAAGATATACCCAAAGTTGCTTGTCAGTACTTGTTGCCTAAGGTGTATTATCCTTGTCACTGTAGATACCCCAAAATATGTTTTCAACAGTCTCTGCTCTCAAATTATATATAACATTAATAGTGTTACAGATTGGCTTTGTTTAGTGGCTGCCCTATTTGTGCCCTTCACAGTTAAAATGATGATAAACAAAGTGAAATTGTGATTAAGTCTAGAAGTTCCCCAAGGTTCCAATTTATTAGTTGTCATGTTGGCACGTCTGCCAGCTACAATGTTTTAGATCTCTTTGCTGCCATCTCATAATTATCCAGATTTCTGCATTCAAGATATAGTAGTTGTAATTCAATTCAGGCACAGTCAAAGAATTTCATTCAACGACTTACCCTTCCCCGTTTGTTTTGCTAAAGGACTTCTTCTAGAAATAAATTTAGAAACAATCTTAATTAATATATGATATGGAAGGATTGGCATTATGTCAGCTTTAAATCATATGAGGCTAAATACAAAAGTTTAAAGCAAGTATCTTGAATTTTTGTCAGATTAAGGTTAGTAGGTTGAACAACAAGAGAGCCATAATTGCTTTATATAATTAAATAACACATCTATAAATATAATAGCAAGAACCTCTACCTATTTCACACGTGAACTTTTCGTGGTTTTGTTTCTTGGCTATAATTAGACGCCTGTTTCTCAAGCTATTATATCACTCTGAAATTAATACCTTGGCCTGAAATAACTCAAAGGGCTTTAAACAGTTTCAAAGTACAGTGGTACCTCATCTTACGAATGCCTCTTCTAACGAACTTTTCAAGATACGAACCCGGTGTTTAAGATTTTTTTGCCTCTTCTTCCGAACTATTTTCACCTTACGAACCCAAGCCGCTGCTGCTGGGATGAAGGGGTTTCTTTCCCCCCCTTTTTTTGAAGAAAGAAAAGGGAGGGGTGGCTTGGAGGGGGAAAAGACTCCATTTAAATAACTAGGAGAACAGCGTGTTTGCAAGCACTGAAAGAGTGTTTTTTTAAGAAAGAAAAGGGAGGGGTGGCTTGGAGGGGGGAAAAGACTCCATTTAAATAACTAGGAGAACAGCGTGTTTGCAAGCACTGAAAGAGTGTCTTTTGAAGAAAGAAAAGGGAAGGGTGGCTTGGAGGGGGGAAAAGACTCCATTTAAATAACTAGGAGAACAGCGTGTTTGCAAGCACTGAAAGAGTGTCTTTTGAAGAAAGAAAAGGGAGGGGTGGCTTGGAGGGGGGAAAAGACTCCATTTAAATAACTAGGAGAACAGCGTGTTTGCAAGCACTGAAAGAGTGTCTTTTTAAGAAAGAAAAGGGAGGGGTGGCTTGGAGGGGGGAAAAGACTCCATTTAAATAACTAGGAGAACAGCGTGTTTGCAAGCACTGAAAGAGTGTCTTTTGAAGAAAGAAAAGGGAGGGGTGGCTTGGAGGGGGGAAAAGACTCCATTTAAATAACTAGGAGAACAGTGTGTTTGCAAGCACTGAAAGAGTGTCTTTTTAAGAAAGAAAAGGGAGGGGTGGCTTGGAGGGGGGAAAAGACTCCATTTAAATAACTAGAACAGCGTGTTTGCAAGCACTGAAAGGGTGTCTTTTGAAGAAAGAAAAGGGAGGGGCGCCCCCCTTGCCTTTCTTCCTTCCCACTCACCCTTTAGCCTAGCCTTGCTTCTTCCACCCGCCCCCTTTAGCTGCTCCTCCCTGCCCTCTGTTCGCCTCCCTTCTAAAGTTTGGGATTTTCCTGAAGGATTTGCATGCATTATTTGCTTTTACATTGATTCCTATGGGAAACATTGTTTCATCTTACGAACTTTTCCCCTTATGAACCTCCTCCTGGAACCAATTAAGTTCGTATCATGAGGTACCATTGTATTACATAAATGCAATATATTATTGTTGCAGTTGATATATTAAAACAATATAATTAAAGGAGGAGCATGCTGAGAAATGCTTTCTATTTAGCAGTAGAATTCTGTGAAATCCACACTGTCATTGTTCCACTAGGAGTCACACTCTACTAGCATGTTTTCCTGGACAAACCCAGCTAATGTGAATTAGAGCTATGCAAGGCCAAATTTTGATTCCAGTTGGTCAGGTCTGCCTGCTCCTAATTCTGCTACCCAGATTGATATCCTAGAATCTATTTTCAATAGAAGCCAGCTAGCTGATTAGGGGTCTGGGGACTAAAACACGAAGAGCAGTTACAAGAACTACTACTGCTCATCTGTCTGGAACCCATACCACATCTCAGACATCAACACCCTTGAAAATGTCCAAAGATATTTCACCAGAAGAGCCCTTCACTCCTCCACTCGAAACAGAATATCCTACGAAAATAGACTAACAATCCTAGGCCTAGAAATCCTAGAACTATGACGCCTAAAACACGATCTGAGTATTGCCCACAAGATCATATGCTGCAATGTCTTACCAGTCAATGACTACTTCAGCTTCAACCGCAATAACACAAGAGCACGCAACAGATTCAAACTTAATATGAACCGCGCCAAACTTGACTGTAAAAAATATGATTTCAACAATCGAGTTATCGAAGCGTGGAACTCATTACCGGACTCAATTGTGTCAACCCCTAACCCCCAACACTTCTCCCTTAGACTCTCCACGATTGACCTCTCCAGGTTCCTTAGAGGCCAGTAAGGGGCGTACATAAGTGCACTGGTGTGCCTTTCGTCCCCTGTCCAATTGTCTTTCCTTTCTTTCACCTATCTTATATATTCTCTTCCTTTCATATATCCTCTCCTCTAAGTTCACTTTCACCCTCTTTTATATTATCACATGTCTATTTTCTTCCTATGTATTTATGTATTGGACAAATGAATAAATAAATAAAAATAAATAAACTGAGCATGGCTAGTCTAATGAAGGGGTGACATGATAGCAGGTTTCCAATATTTGATGGACTGTCACAGGGGGAAGGTGACAACCTATTTTCCATAGTACCCAAAGGGCAGACAAGGAAATATCAATGGAAACTGATCAAGGAGAGATTCAATCTAGAAATAAGGAGGAATTTTTCTGACAGTGAGAACAACCAACCAATGGAACAGGTTGCCCTCAGAAGTTGTGGGTGCTTCACCATTTCAAGAAAAAACTGGACAGTCACTTGTCAGAAATGGTATGGGGCAGTGATGGCGAACCTTTTTTGATTTGTGTGCCAAAAGTGTGCATGTGCTAGCATGCATGCACATACTCATTCACTCCCACCCATGCATGCGCACCCCATGCTGCCCCTGTGCATGCACACAATTCTTCCCATCCACACACATGCCCACAGGCCTCGTTGAAGCCTGGGACGGTGAAAAATGACCAAATGGACAAAACGGGAGTTTGGAAAAATGGACTTCTGGTTTGCCTCTAGTGCTGTCTTTTGTACTCTAGAGCAGTGTTTCCCAACCTTGGCAACTTGAAGATATCTGGACTTCAATTCCCAGAATTCCCCAGCCAGCATTCACTAGCTGGAGAATTCTGGGAGTTGAAGTCCAAATATCTTCAAGTTACCAAGATGGGAAAATACTGCTCTAGAGGCTTCAGGGAAGCATCAAAATGGCCTTTCTCAAGGCCGAAAATCAACTGGCCAGTACGCGCATATGCGCTAGAGCTGATATAGGGCAAAGTCTTGTGTGCCCTCCGATATGGCTCCATGTGCCACCTATGGCACACATGCCATAGGTTCGCCATCACTGATATAGGCAGGGGTGGGAAGCAACCAGGACGGGGTGGAACGCAGTTCCACCGGCGGAAATGAAGATGTGTGTGCAGCTCCAGCTGATTGGAGGCTGTCACTTTCTGGATTACAGGTCTCGGCTCAGCTCTCCTTTTTCCCCCTGCTGCTGCTGCTGCATCTGCGCTCCTTGCTTTTTTCCTCTTTCCTCCTTCCTGGCCTTGTGGACAAGATTCTCTCTCTTCTGCCCGTCTCCCTTCCCGCCTCACACGGACACCTCCCACCTGAGGGCAAGCAGAAGGTGTGGGTGGAAGCAGCGCTGGCAGCATTTATGCTTCTGGAGCGCCTGTTTGCCTAGCTACCCAGCCTGAGGCAGGGGGTGACCCAGGAAGGAGAGCGTGGGAAACGCGAAGCAAATTGTCACCCCAGTGAGCGACACTGGTAAGGTTGTAAGCCGAGGACTCAACAGTTCACTTGAACGATGATGATCTTTCATGCCACTCCCACCTGGTCACATGACCATTAAGCCACACCCACAAAATAAGCCACACCCACAGTGTGGCAGTAAAAAATTTGGCTGCCCATTACTGGATATTGTAAATTTATTGTTGTAAATTGTTTTCGCTTTGTTGTGAGCCGCCCCGAGTCTGCGGAGAGGGGCGGCATACAAATCTAAATAATAAATAAATAATAAATAATAAAATATAGGGTCTCCTGCTTGAACAGGGGGTTGAACTAGTCACTAGATGATCTATAAGGGCCCTTCAACACTGTTATTCATCTCTCCTTGCTTCATAGTAAACCGCTTCTCCTAACATACAACCATGATAGTTAAAAGATATCAAGTCACCCACAGAATAGAGAGCCCAGATTTTTTTAGTCAGGTGATAGTTCCATAGCTTGTGTTATCTTAGGCATGTTTGATTTGTGGCTTATTAGGCTGCTGTGAGAAGTGGTTAGTAGAGCAGAATCATCAATGAATCCGTGGTATTAGCTTTAGTGAGCTTGGCGTGTGTTACTTTTCACAGCAGTCTCTTACAAGGAATTTTCATCTTCTGTCACATTGACTTTTGATGCTGCCTCTCGCATACTTTTCTTTTGGTAATCTTTTCCCTTTAACATCTTCAAAAGCCCCTTGGACCAGGTGTCACTCTTCTCTTCATCCTGTGACACAGATCTTTGAAGTATGCACACAATTATTACATAGTAGAATTTTTTTTAAAAAAAGTTAGCAAGGACTTTGGCCTAGTGGGTTAATTGAATAATTGAAATATGTATACAGGGATCTATTTGCAGATTATTTAGAGCAGTGTTTTACAACGATGGCAATTTTGAAGATGTGTGAATTTTCAACACCTGGAATTCTCTCTGTGGAATTCTGGGTGATGAAATCCATACACTCTTAAAGTTGGAGAATTTGAAAAACATTTACTTAAAGTTAGCACTTTAGGCAACTCTGCCCAGAGGTAAATCAAAAAGTTGCTCTCTGTACAAATATTGTGCATGCACATAAATATATCTGAATACATGTGTTTAATAATATGGTTAACATGCCTTAATTATCTTTGATGTGGAAAGCATTAACATTAACAGTGTTATACACCATAATTTGCTAAATGAAATATAGTTGCCTGGAATGTTTAAAGTATACAGTGGTACCTCTACCTAAGAACGCCTCTACTTAAGAACTTTTCTAGATATGAACCGGGTGTTCAAGATTTTTTTGCCTCTACTTAAGAACCATTTTCTACTTAAGAACCTGATCCTGGAAAAATTTTCCAGGAAATTTGAGAGCGGCACAAAGACCCGGCCAGTTTCCTGCCATTCCCCCTTTAATCCTTCTGCAGTGACTGTCCTTCTCCTTTTCTTCCTCCTCCTCCTCCCACCCAAATTCCAAGCTTTTATTTCTTTCCTAATGGGTTTGCATGCATTATTTGCTTTTACATTGATTCCTATGGGAAAAATGGCTTCTACTTAAGAACCTGGTTGTTGTGGTTAGCTCTGGCCCAGCTCCTGCCCCAAGGACTGTGGATGTGGGGAAGACATCCACATGCTGCAGGCCTGTTTTGCCCCCGGTGGAATCTGATGATGAAGGCTCCTCTGACTAAGAAGACATGAGTGACAGGGAGGAGGAGAGTGTGGCAGACAGCTCATAAGGAGATCAATTATCTAGCTCCTCCTTGGATTCAGAACAAGAGTTTATTTATTTATTTATTTATTTATTTACTTATTTACTTATTTACTTATTTACTTATTTACTTATTTACTTATTTATTTATTTATTTATTTATTTATTTATTTATTTATTTATTTATTTATTTATTTATTTATTTATTTATTTATTTATTTATTTATTTATTTATTTATTTATTTATTTATTTATTTATTTATTTATTTATTTATTTATAATTTAGATTTGTATGCCGCCCCTCTCCGAGGACATTAATGATACAGCCACGCATGCGGAGAGCGATGCATAGGCAACAACAACTGAGAGATTATTATCAAAGAAAATGAGGCCACCTGTGATTGGGTGAGGTTGTGATAATTAGTGAGGCTGCTATAAATAGCAGCCTGTGGGTTTGGCCATTGTGGAGGATTATCTGATTGTTGTGTTTCGTGACTGCTTTACTGACTTTGACCTTTTGTGTGCTGATTTTTCCCCGCTTTGAAACTAAACCAGAGCAAAGTGTGTTTCACTTTGTGAAAGAAGAAGGACTGTGAATTGACTCACAGCTGCAAGCTAAGTATCACAGAACTGATAAGGGACTTGTTCAAATTACCAGTTTGTTTGGAGACAAGTGCTCTTTGCTATACCAAAAGAGGGCTTAGGTTAAGTGAATTTTCATTATAAAGAACATTGTTTTGAATTTTCAAACGTGTGTGTGTCTGAAATTTGTGAATTTTTGGGAGGAGTCTACCAGAGAGCCCGACAGAACACTGGTTATGGAACGAATTAAGTTCTTAAGTAGAGGTACCACTGTACATCCCAACATAATGTGTGGATCATTAAAATATATTTGGAAACATAAGTAATGTTCTTGAGTGTCCGAGTCCTCGGAGGGGGGCAGCATATAGGTCCAATCAAATAAGTAAATAAATATGACAGTACATTGGGATTAATTGCTCTATAACGCATGAAATGGGGAAAGATGACAACAACAACAAGAACAACAACAGCAATAATAGCAAAGAAGAAATCACACATGGCTTTAGCCCAGTCTTAAACCTGTATACATAGGGAAAAATATAAATTAATTCCATGGGACTTGCTGAAGGAAATATTCATAGGATTAAGTTCAGAAACCAATTTATGGATAAACATGTCTATAATTTCATTTTCAACACCCTCCAAAATTCATCCAGTATGTAACTTGTTAATTTTGTAACACATTTATATCTTGAGCTAACACTTTTGGGGTAATTCATACTTACTTCGCTGGAATCTCATCATCTTCTACACCATCATATATATCATCTGGTGGAGGTGGAAACCCTGTTTTAAGGGACAGGGGAAGAAATAGGGAGATATGGAGTTTATGAATCAAGTCATCTTTTCGTTTAAAAATTTGGAGCAAGAAGAGCTTATAGGTTCTAGGAACAACAATAGAGCAGTTGAAATACAAATGTATGGGCTAGTTATTCCTGACTCTAGGGGGCAATGCACATCTCTGTTTCTAAGACAAAGAGCCAGAGCTGTTTGAAGACGTCTCTATGGTCATGTGGCCAGCATGACTAAATGCCAAAGGTGCATGAAATTTATTTATTTGTTTATTTGTTTGTTGTTTGATTGATTGATTTTTATGCCACCCTTCTCCTTAGACTCAGGGCGGCTTACAACATGTTAGCAATAGCATTTTTTAACAGAGCCAGCCTTATTGCCCCCACAATCCGGGTCCTCATTTTACCCATCTCGGAAGGATGGAAGGCTGAGTCAACCTTGAGCCGGTGATGAGATTTGAACCGCTGACCTTCAGATCTACAGTCAGCTTCAGTGGCCTGCAGTACAGCAGTCTACCTGCTGCGCCACCCCGGCTCTTCAACACCTGTTACCTTCCCACCAAAGGTGGCCCCTCTTTTTCTACTTGCATCTTTTACATGCTTTTGAACTGCTAGGTTGGCAGAAGCTGGGACAAGTAACGGGAACTCACTCGTTACACAGCACTAGGGATTCAAACCACTGAACTGCTGACCTTTCGATTGACAAAATCAGCATCCTAGCCACTGAGCCACTGCATCCCCAAAATATAAATACATATATCCTAATACATTTAAGATTATTTACCATGCATCCAATACATTTCTACTCAGAAGTAGATCTTACTGAGTTCGGATGTAAATTGGACAGATATCTTTGTTCACTGAAGAACTCTTTGGTTCCAGCCTTTGTCTAAGCTAGCTGGGGCTTTGCACACATGTTGGACTACAGATCTCATCATTCCCACTCAGAAAAAGAATGCTGTTTTTTTATGGGAATGAAATCTAAGAGGGCATCTTGTTGCCCATTAAGAATTAGCTCATCCTTGGTCTTCCCCTATGCAATGGAATGTCTTGGATATACAGTGGTATCTCATGATACGAACCCTTCATCTTACAAACAACCCGAGATACGAACCCGGGGTTCAGAAAATATTTGCCTCTACTTACGAACTTTTTTCTTCTTACGAACCCGCTGCCGCCGCCGCCATGAAGCCACGCAGCCCGGCTGTCATCTTCTAAAACAGCCGGGGGGGCTTCCCAGAGTCCTCCTAAACCCGAACGCCAAACCCGAACTTCCGGGTTCGGCGTTCGGGAGGCCTCCGAGAAGCCCCCCGGCTGTTTTAGAAGACGACAGCCGGGCTGCGGGGCTTCTCAGCGGCCTCCCAAACCCGAACCTTTGCCGAACTTCTGGGTTCGGGGTTCGGGAGTCCGCCGAGAAGCCCCACTGCCCGGCTGTCACCTTTTAAAACAGCCGGGGGCTTCTCGGAGGCCTCCCGAACGCCGAACCCGGAAGTTCGGGTTTGGCGTTCGGCGTTCGGGAGGCTGCTGGGAAGCCCCCCGGCTGTTTCAAAAGGTGACAGCTGGGCGGCGGCGTTTTTTTGCGGTTTTTTTTGTTGTTGCACGGATTAATTGACTTTACATTGTTTCCTATGGGAAACAATGTTTCGTCTTACGAACTTTTCATCTTATGAACCTCCCCCGGGAACCAATTAGGTTCGTAAGACAAGGTATTACTGTATTTGATACTGGATTAAGCCACATTAAATAAATATCTGGGAAGAACCTAATCGCATTATTATTATTTATTATTTAGTAGTAATTAGTAATATACTGTAGCTTGTAGATTCAGTAATTATTAGCTCTCTCCATTTGCAGCTATTGTTAAAAAAAGTAAATGGGATGATAATGGTTGAGGTTTTATTTTATGCCCATTGTTTAAAGAATAAAGGTATTTACCCTGAACATTTATCACCGGGAAAACTTTTCGGACTTTGCTTGGTGATTCAGTGAAAGGAAGTGAGAGAAAGAAGTTTCGATTTGCTTAGTAAAGGGATCATTAATATATGAATTTATTGATTTTTTTTCTTGTGTAAACAGGTCATTTTCCAATTGTTATAAACGTGAGTCATCATTTTACTCTGAAATAAGACTGCTGATAAGATCTTATCTTGAGATTACTTTCTTATGATGATCTGTCCCATTCTAAACTACCCCAGTTACTTGGTAATCCATTGTTTATAGTTGAGAATCTTGTGTGAATTCAGATATTTGGGGTTAATTCTGTCAGTCATTATTAAGAAAATCATTGATTTGTCTAACATTCAAACAGATGTAGAAATCACTGACAAACACGCTAAAACTGAAGGGTTTCCAACCTTTTGAGGACAACAATAGTTGGTTGGTCAGTCACAATCTCCTCATATACCTAAAAATAAACAAAGCCTTGCACAATAACCACCCACTATTTTATTTTCCAAGAATGCCTCTAGGACAGTGATGGCGAACCTTTTTTTCCTTGGGTGCCAAAAGGGGGGGCACACACACACTATCGCGCCTGCGCCAGTGCCCACATTCATAATTCAATGCCTGGGGAGGGTGAAAATTGCCTCCCCTGCGCCCCGGAAACCCTCTGGAGGCCAGAAACAGCCCATTTCCCAAATTCTGGTGGGCCCAGTAGGCCTGTTTTTCACCCTCCCTAGGCTCCAGAGGCTTCCCTGGAGCATGGGAAGGGCAAAATTGCCACCCCATACCCCATACCCCTCCAGAAGCTGAAAATGCTCTCCTAGAGCCTCTGGACAAGCAAAAAAATCAGCTGACCAATACGCAATGCATGCTGGAGCTGAGTTAGGGCAACAGCTTGCGTGCCGGCAGATATGGCTCCGAGTGCCACCTGTGCCACCCATGCCAGAGGTTCGCTATTAGAAACATAGAAACAGAAGACTGATGACAGAAAAAGACCTCATGGTCCATCTAGTCTGCCCTTATACTATTTTCTGTATTTTATCTTACAATGGATATATGTTTATCCCAGGCATGTTTAAATTCAGTTACTGTGGATTTACCAACCACGTCTGCTGGAAGTTTGTTCCAAGGATCTACTACTCTTTCAGTGAAATAATATTTTCTCATGTTGCTTTTGATCTTTCCCCCAACTAACTTCAGATTGTGTCCCCTTGTTCTTGTGTTCACTTTCCTATTAAAAACACTTCCCTCCTGAACCTTATTTAACCCTTTAACATATTTAAATGTTTCGATCATGCCCCCCCTTTTCCTTCTGTCCTCCAGACTATACAGATTGAGTTCATTAAGTCTTTCCTGATACGTTTTATGCTTAAGACCTTCCACCATTCTTGTAGCCCGTCTTTGGACCTGTTCAATTTTGTCAATATCTTTTTGTAGGTGAGGTCTCCAGAACTGAACACAGTACTCCAAATGTGGTCTCACCAGCGCTCTATATAAGGGGATCACAATCTCCCTCTTACTGCTCTAGGATCTATGTGGGGGCCCCCAAAGACACTACTGGAAATACTGATTATGCTTCACAGGGATCAGCTCTAGTTTCCATTGTTAAAAAGAGCATCACAAAAGAACAATACAATGTTGGAGATAATTATTATTTCAAGGCTTTAATAAAAAGGAGAACTCACCTCCCATGGCACTCTGACTTCCACTTTGCCCATAGAACAAACAAAGAGAAAACGAAATGTTGAATGCAAAGAAAACCAGATACGTTTTCACATACATGCAAAGTCATGTTAAGGGTTAATCACTCTCATCTATTATTTTCATACTGTTGCTAAGCTCTATAACTGTTTCTTGAGAAGAATGACAATATTTTCTGGACCAATAGTGATCTTAGAAATTTTAAGAACCTGTCACGGGTTGCACAACATGCTTACAGACATTTAACTGATCCGTGGTTTTATTCTACAAATTATTGGCACAAAGCTGGCTACATTTTAGCCAGTGTGCTATGCAAATCTAGTCAATGGCTTTTTTAGCGATTGGATCAGATATAACATATTTCCTTAAAATACTGACACTAACACTAATACTAATAATACCTCCGGGACCGCCTTCTGCCGCACGAGTCCCAGTGACCGGTTAGGTCCCACAGAGTTGGCCTTCTCCGGGTCCCATCGACTTAACAATGTCGTTTGGCAGGACCCAGGAGAAGAGCCTTCTCTGTGGTGGCCCCAACCCTCTGGAACCAGCTCCCCCCAGAGATTAGAACTGCCCCCACCCTCCTTGCCTTTCGTAAAGTTCTTAAGATCCATCTCTGCCGTCAGGCATGGGGGAACTGACACATCTCCCCTGGGCCTATACAGTTTATACATGGAATGTTTGTGTGTTTGTTTGCTTTTAATAATGGGGTTTTTAGTGTTTTTTAAATTATTAGATTTGTTCTTACATTGTTCTTGTTATTGTTGTGAGCCGCCCCGAGTCTACGGAGAGGGGCGGCATACAAATCTAATAAATAATAATAATAATAAATAATAATAAATAAATAATAATAATAAATACTAACAACAGAGTTGGAAGGGACCTTGAAGGTCTTCTAGTCCAACCTCCTGCTTAGGGAGGAAACCCTACACTACTTCAGATAATTGGTTATCCAACATCTTCTTGAAAACTTCCAGTGTTGGAGCATTCACAACTTCTGGAGGCAAGCTGTTCCACTGATTAATGTTCTAACTGTCAGGAATTTTCTCCTTAGTTCTAAGTTGCTTCTCTCCTTGTTTAATTTCCACCCATTGCTTCTTGTTCTACCCTCAGGTGCTTTGGAGGATAGGTTGACTCCCTCTTCTTTCTGGCAATCCCTGAGGTATTAGAACACTACTATCATGTCTCCCCTAGTCTTACATTTCATTGAACTAAACATAACCAATTCCTGAAACCGTTCTTCATATGTTTAAACTTCCTGTCCCCTAAGCATCTTTGTTGCTCTTATCTGCACTCTTTCCAGAGTAGTAAACTAAGGCTATACAACAATCTGGATTCAAAGGATAAAACATGCTTTACAGCAATGTTACAGCATGTCAGCTTCCCATTTATTACCCATTTGGAATTAAAACATGTATTATTATTTTTTGAAAAGCAAATTTTAATGGTACCAGTATTGTATAGTTGTTACTCTGGCAAAAAAACAGGTTGGGGACTGTCTAAAAATATGGAAGGATGAATCAGGACAATAGGTTGGATTACACAGAATTGGTTATAGTATTTAGGGGTTAGACATGGTACTCATCACTTTGTTCACAAATTTTTGACATACCTGCTGATACTGTCCTGGTCTCCAACGTCATCATAGACTTCTTGATCACTGTCTGGATGCTTTGATTGAATATGTACGGGAGGCCGTGGCTTCCTTTTTAATGTGTCATAGTCAATTGCCACCATGGCAGTTTTAATGTAGCCATCTAAAACAAATATCATTTGGTGATATGGTTGCTTCGGTATTAAAAAAATACATCTAAGAACTGAAAAAAACCACCATGCAAGATGTATTGCGGTATAGAACAAATAGGTAGTGAAGTATCCTGCTAATACGACTTTAGTAACTGAATAGTTGATGCATGGAGATCACTACCAGTCTCTGTAGTATCATCACCTAAGGCCCAAAACTTTACCCTTAGACTATCCACTGTTGACCTCTCCCAATTCCTAAAAAGTCAGTAAGGGGTATGCATAAGTGCACCAGAGTGCCTTCCGTCCCCTGTCCTAATGTTTCTCTTTTACTAGTATCATGTATGTAAATATTATTATATCTTTGTATATAACCAATACATACTTGACTAAATAAACAAACAAACAAACAAATATAAATAAATAAAATTCAACACATCCAGAACAGTGACGGGATTCAAAGTGTTTTTTAATGCTGTTTCTGTGTGTGTGACTTGTTGGGCTTGGCTTGATCGGCATGACAGGATACTGCAAAATCCCCATTTCCACCTCAGTCCAAGAGAACTTTTCTGCAAAATCCCCATTTCCTCCCAATCATCTGGGACTCGGGAGGCCGAAAGTGGGGCAGTCAGAGGTAGCATTTACCAATTCTCCAAACTACTCAAAATTTCCACTACCGGTTCTCCAGAACTGGTCAAAGCCTGCTGAAACCCACCTCTGATTCAGAATAGAATTAGAAAAATAATTGCTCTGATTTACAGATTACTCTCAATGAGATTATAAATCTGATTTTGGATAGTACCACAATTCTGTGGCTTATGGTTTTTCCCCCCATAAAGAAATAAATAAGAATAGCATATGGAAATCAAGCTTATCACAGGAAAAACTGGCAGTTTGAATCTCCCCATGCTCAAGGTTGACTAAGCCTTCCATCCTTCCGTAAATGTCAGTAAAATGAGGATCCATATTGTCAGGGCAATATGCTGACTCTGTAAATCACTTAGAGAGGGCTATAAAGCACTGTCAAGAGGTATACAATGTTCCCTCAATTTTCCCAGGTCCGAATAATGGATAATCAACTAAACATGAGCCAGCAATGTGCAGCAGCGGCCAAAAAAGCCAACACTATCCTAAGCTGCATCAACAGGGGGATACACTCCAAGACCAGGGAAGTATTAATACCACTCTACTACGCCCTGGTCCGACCACACCTGGAGTACTACATCCAGTTCTGGTCATCACACTTCAAAAGAGACGTTGAAACTCTGGAGAAGGTGCAGAAAAGAGCAACCAAAATGATTAGGGGACTTGAAACCAAGACTTACGAAGAGAGATTGCGGGAACTGGGCATGGATAGCCTAGAGAAAAGGAGGGCCAGAGGGGACATGATAGCTGTATATAGGTATACGAGGGGTTGCCACAGAGAGGAGGGGGCCACTCTATTCTCCAGAGCACCAGAGGGCCGGACGAGGAACAACAGCTGGAAGCTGACCAAGGAGAGATTCAACCTAGAAGTAAGGAAGAACTTCTTGACGGTCAGAGCGATCAACCAGTGGAACAACCTGCCTGCGGAGATTGTGAACTCCCCAACTCTGGACACTTTCAAGAGGACATTGGACTGCCATTTGGCTGGGGTGCTTTAGGATGCCTGCTCAGGCAGGGGGTTGGACTTGATGACCTGCATGGTCCCTTTCAACTCTAACAATAAATAAATAAATGAATAAAGGAACAAATAAATGAATGAATAAATAAATAAATAAATAGTTTTACTGTATAACAAAATTCAATGTTATTGTTTTATTGTACACTGCCCAGAGTCACCATGTGTGAGATAGATGGCCATATTAAACAAACACACAAACAAACAAGCAAGAAAACAAAAAAACAAAAGCAAACAAACAAACAAACAAACAAATAAATAAATGTAGTGCATAAATAAATGTAATGCGTATAGAAGCAAATGCAAGAATTATATTCCTGGGATAATTCATTATGTTAGCACAAATTCTCTTAATTTCCACACATTGTAGTATACCTACACGAGCCTTTTAATCTTCCTAGCCATTTCCCTTCTGGATTGTCTGTGACGCGAATTATTTCAATTGGGTCCCCTTGTTTGAATGACAGGTCATACTTTCCTCCTTTAAAGTCCGTGGAAACTCGTGCCTGATGAATAACTTGAATGGGACCTTCTAGCTACATAAAAGATGAAGATACATAGTTAGGTTTAATACTTAGGGAGAATGAGAGAAAAGGGAAACCAAATCGTAACTTGAAAGATAATACAAAATATTATAATACTAAATGCGTGTTATGAGAATGAGTCCATCAGTCCTCGGAGGGGGCGGCATACAAATCTAAATAATAATAATAATAATAATAATAATAATAATAATAATAATAATAATAATAATAATAATAATATTGTGGGACTTCCGACTTCAGACTGACCGAATTCTGAAATATAACACACCAGACATTGTGATCGTGGAGAAAAAGAAAGTATGGATCATTGATATCGCAATCCCAGGAGACAGCAGAATTGAGGAGAAGCAGCTAGAGAAATTAGTGAAATACGAAGATCTAAAAATCGAGCTGCAACGACTCTGGTATAAGCCAGTGAAAGTGGTCCCAGTGGTACTTGGCACGCTGGGCGCAGTACCAAAGGATCTCAGTGGACATTTGAAAACCATCGGAATTGACAAAATCTCCATCTGTCAATTGCAAAAGGCTGCTTTACTGGGATCGGCAAACATAATTTGCCACTACATCACGCAGTCCTAGGTGCTTGGGAAGCGCCCGACTGGTGATGAAATACGAAATCCAGCATAGTGATCTTGTTTGCTGTGTTGTACTGACATACTACTACTACTACTACTACTACTACTAATAATAATAATAATAATAATAATAGTAGTAATAATAATAATATTGGGGTTTTTTCAATAAAAATACCTGGCATGCTTACAGAAGTATAAGGTTCTGTTCAGAAGTTGATCTGGAGCACTTCCTAGAATGACTGTGACCATACAGTGTCAAGGAGTCACATGGCCATGCTGTTGTTTCCTCCCCTCCAATAGAATAATAAAGACAAAAAGCTCCAGCATTTGATTCAGTGGACTAAGACTATTATCTATCTCTTTTACTGAATGAGCTGGTTTTGTTTATTTTTTTAAGGATATAAATATGAAGAAAATGTGCTAGTTAAGTTTAACTTAACTATTTAAACTGCTTAAATTAAACTAATTAAGTTTCATTAGTTAATTAGCAAATTAATTAATATCTGGGAGTGACTTGATGCAATTTAAAAAATCAAAAGAACAAATGAAATGGCAGTTTTTGCTAGATAACCTGTGATAAGGCCATAGTGATCTCGTTTGCTGTGTTGTATTGATATAATAATAATAATAGTAATAGTAATAATAATGATAATAATAATAATAAGTATTATTATTATTATTATTCATAATAGTAGTAGTAGTAGTATATGCACAGAGAGAGAGAGAGGGAGGGAGAGGGAGAGAGAGAGAGGGGGAGAGAGGGGCGGGGGATTCCAGTTCTTTGCATGACCTTCTTGAAAGACCTTTTACCTTGAATTTCTTTCTGGCTTCTTGCTCCTTTTTATCCTTATCCCTCTGTTCTTTCTTTTGATCAGATTTTTTCTTCTCCTCCTTCTCTTTCTTTTTTTCCTCTTCTTGTGATGTAAATCTGCACAATAAGAAGGGTACTTAATACGCAATTCAGCTGTAAAGATGAATTGACCCCAAACGTTTTTTTTTAAAAAATGTGTTTCTATTTTAGGTGCAGATCACAATTTTGAAGAAAGGGGGAGACTTAGCAAGATCAGATGATATGTACCAGGGATTTATTTATTTATTTGTATGCCGCCCTTCTCCGTAGATTTGGGGCGGCTCACAGCAACAATAAAACAATGTACGACAAATCTAATAATTTAAAAACACTAAAAACCCCATTATTAAAAGTCTACGGAGAGGGGCGGCGTACAAACCCAATAAATAAACAAATAAACAAAATTTATTTATTTATTTATTTATCTATTAACTAGATCTGTATGCCGCCCCTCTCTGCAGACTCGGGACGGCTAACAACAGTAAAAAGACAATATGAACAAATCTAATATTAAAAGTAATGTAAAAAACCCCAGTTTAAGAAAGCAATCATACATACAGACATACCATGCATAAATTTTATAAGCCTAGGGGGAAGGGAATATCTCAGTTCCCCCTTGCCTGATGACAGAGGTGGGAGCTTACGAAAGGCAAGGAGGGTGGGGGCAACTCTGATATCTGGGCGGAGTTGGTTCCAGAGGTGCTATTGGTTCGGCCCAATTCGGGCGAACCGGTAGCGGCAGCCGCCGTGATTTCAGAGCATCGGTAGCAGCTGCAGCCCTCCTGGCCAGACACTGCCATTTTTTTAAAAAATCCTCTGCGCATGCTCAAAGCCTTCTGCCCATGTGCAAAAGGTGAAAAAGCAAAATGCATGCTTCCAAACCGGTAGGGAAGATAAATAGATTTCACCACTGATATGTACCACTTCACTTTCCTCATATCAACATTTCTAAGGGCCATTTTAGAAAACGAAAAAGTTGCCATCAGTGGAAAGAATTTTCCAAAATGTCCATTCAAATGGGAAGTGTGTGTTTGGGGTTTAGGGATATTGACTACCAACCTACTGAAGTTAGTAAATCTTGCTACTGCTTACATCTGCTATTCTGATATTCTAAATAAGGGATTTTGTGCCAACATTTCCTGTCTACAACCTCACTTTTACTGGAAAGACGAGTAAATTGAGTAACAATCTGTTTTCTTAATCATCCTGATTGTCGGTCAAATCAAGTATTGTGTAACCAGCCAAATCCCAAGGCCTAGCTGCCTTTGGGTGACCCAAAAATATCTTGGCACCGGACCAGACTATCTCAGGGACCACCTTCTGCTGCACGAATCCCAGCGACCTGTTAGATCACTCAGAGTGGGTCTTCTCTGGGTCCCGTCAACTAAACAATGTCACTTGGCGGACCCAGGGGAAGAGCCTTCTCTGTGGCGGCTCCGGCCCTCTGGAACCAACTCCCCGCAGAGATTAGAATTGCTCCCACCCTCCTTGCCTTTTGTAAGCTTCTTAAAACCCACCTTTGCCGCCAGGCATGGGGGAACTGAGATACTCTTTCCCCCTAGGCCTTTACAATTTTATGCATGGTATGTCTGTATGTATGTTTGATTTTACAATAAGGGTTTTTTAACTAGATATTGGATTGTTATATGCTGTTTTACTACTGTTGTTAGCCGCCCCGAGTCTACGGAGAGGGGCGGCATACAAATCCAATCCAATCCAATCAAAATCTTCTGATTATACTATCAAATTTCAGAGATAAAATTGCCAAGTTCTCCAGTCGGCTTTAAAGCTGTTGTTCCTCAAATAGGGAACACTTAACAAAGAGATAGGAAGGGAGAACTTTGCAATATTCCGTTTAATGTAACTTTACATTAAAAATACTCATGATTGTGGTTCTTGTCTGGGCTATTTTTAAGTCTTGCAAGACTATGGATTTTCCTCTCTTTTTAGTCTCCAGAAAACCAGAGGGGTTCCCTTTTGAAACACTTATCGGGATTTCCCCCATTTGCAAACCATGTTCCCTCTTATCAGACCATTGTTCAAGCTGCAATTCTTTCTTCTATCCCCCAAGGTCATTCCCACATATCATCACACTCCACCATTACCTCCCCTCCATTTGTAAATAGAAATTCCTGACCTGACCTGACCCCACTACAAAACCTAAATTCAGATTATAGCCAGGAAAAATTAGTCTGCTTGCAGACAATCTTCTCACAAAGCAATGAATTCTCCTGAATTTTTTTAAAAGTAAACAATACTGGTGCAACCTGAAAATGGATAATGAATAATCGAATAGAGTGTTTATATTTTTGCCCATTTAATGTAATTCCTTCCAGCTTTTTCTAATTCAAGAAATATTGACATAGCTAAAAGCAAATTGACTTATCCATGGTTAGAGCACAAGTCTCTAAAATGTCCAGGAAAAGAAAAGTCATGGATGATCAGAGTATATTGGACATTGTTAACCAGAATTCATGCCTAGAATGACTCAAGTGGAACTTTACATTTTATTTTGGATTTTTTTTTTTTGCAAATAACTTTTAATTGTGGTCAGGATTTAATAATACCTGAAATGATTACAATATGAGCAGGGGCCCACTTTGTATATCTTTATTTTCATACCTCATCTCATTTATGTCTTCATACATTTCTCCATCGCTGTTCTGATTTTAGGAAAAGGGAAAAAAAAGTTTTTAGTTTTTACTGAACATTAAAAATAGCGAAAAGTGTATATTTTTTAGTTTTTACTGAAAATTAAGAATAGTGAAGTGTATACACTGACACACACATTTGTAGATTTTTGCTCCCTCCAGTCTTAGAGGATATTGCTTGTTCTATGTGGATAAACTGTTCATTTCTAGATATGTAATATTGAATGAATTTACTCAGCATACATGATCTGATAGTAAAATAAACCTGAATTCAATCATTAATGATATTTTACAAGCTGTACTTGCAATTTTGAAATGTCCTGTTTTTATAAAGATTTATGAAAATAGATTTTATATATGGAACCAGAATCCTTAAGTTTAATTTATAAAATATACAATTACATTTTTGTAGTAAGGTTTTCCGTAACCCAAGAGTTGGTGAGGGCTTTCCCACTATATTAATATACTCAGTGTTATCATTTAGTACGTTTTTATTAATTCATCCTATTCATATTCCTCTACTGCTTTCATTACCAATTTAAAAAAATAGAACACCAAAAAGTGAATATCTTCTTAAGCTTGTAGTTTATATATATATGGCAGTGTACTTACTTCATCGGCATTTCCAGTATCTAATGGATAAAAAGGCAAAGTACTTTATTATTTATTTATTCATTCATCCATCCATCCATCCATCCATTTATTAAATTTGTATGCTGCCCAACTCCTGAAGGATTCTGGGCGGCTTACAACAGCTAAAAAACAATGTAAATTTTTTTTAAACCCCAATTAATACAGTCATACAATTCTTATTGAGGCTGGATCTAGAGATGTGTCGATCGATCATGGCCCCAGGCTTGCCAGCAAAGTCAGGTTTTTAGGGCTTTTTCTGGAAAGTAAGATGGAGGCAGTGCAGATCTCCACAGCTAGTTAGTTCCAGAAAGCCGCTGCTACCACAGAGAAGGCCTGTCAACCTTTGCTATGCTGCTGCAATCTTTCGCTTGGTTGTCATAGAGTTACGGGGTGGGTTAGGAAGAAGGGGGGTTGGGAAGAGCACCGGAAGAGAGTTAAGTTTCGTTTTCCTAGGTACCAGGAGGAGACCATTCCTGAAGAGTGACGTGGGGGCTAACATGTGCCACCTGATGGATATGGACAATGAGGATTGGGCATAATCCCTAAAGGGGGTGGAAAAGGAGTTTTGATATATGCTTGTATCGCGCCATTTTCTCAGACATTGCTTTTCTTTCAATGCATCTAGTTCTGATTTTGATAAATTCACTCTTGAACCTTAAAACAAGGACTCGGAGTTTTATTTATTTTACATTCTGACTGGCAGCCATGCCAACCGATACTGTTTAGCCAAGAGGACCCAGAGAAGGCCACTTGTATTACATTATTTTGCAATCCAGCAATCAAAATACCAAGCCATGGGTATTGTTAGCTAGTGGTGTATGGGGAGGTTGGGGGGCAGCAAGGTGGGAAGGAAGGGAATCTGGGGATGGGTGTATATAAGCAATGAAGCCATGCAAATTGTGTCTCTTTTGATCTGCTTCGAGATGTTCCATGCATGGCCCAGTGAGATGGACTTATGATACAATTCTATGACACTATTTTTTTAAATTATACTTCTTATATTCTTTATATATTCCACAACAATTCTATGAAAGCTTCATCCAGTGGTGGAATTCAAATAATTTAACAACTGGTCCTCCGCCCTAATGCTTTCTTCCAACAACTGGATCACCAAACTGTTCAGGGCTGGGTAGCTAGGCAAATGGGTGTCGATCAGCTGTTGAGAAAAGAGGCAGGAGGAACCCCCCCCCCCTCTGCAACTCCTGCTGGTGCTGGTCTCCCTGCCACTTTCTGAGGAAGAGGAGGAGGATGGGAGGAGGGGGCACACAGCTTCATTTCCGCCGGTGGAACTGTGTTCCACCCCATCCTGCCTGCTGCCCACCCCTGCTTATTTCTCATATGTTATGGATCCCATGCATGCTTCTCACTTGCCCTCTGTCTATGATAATAGGTGTTCTTACCTTCTGAACCAAATCCAACATCATCATAATTTTCTTCAGTTTCTTGGCCTCTACAAAACAACAAAAATGAATTTGTTGAGAAAAAGGAGAAAGCCCACTGAAATGCATTTTCTTTTTAAAGTGAAAGTCCATTCTGTTTTATAGGAAATCTTTATTTTGGTGTGTGAGAGGGAATTACGCTAAGATTTCTGCAATCTGCTTTTATGTTTTAATCACAGTATGTGGTTCTTTCTTCTAAGAAGGATTCTCATGTTTTTTAACACTTGCACTTACAAAAATTGAACAAGGAGTACTTTACATATTATTTCCTTGCTAAAAAAATATATGCTTAGTGCAATTCTGCCTGCCATAGTAGCCACACTGAAACAAGATCCATCCAGCCTTATATTTTATACATAACAGGACATTTTGAAATTAGGAGGCCATGGGTTCTAGTTCTAAAAGCCAGCTGGGTGACTTTGGAGCAGTATCATTCTGTCAGCCAACCCAACTCAAAGGGTTGTTGTCATAAGAAAATGGGAGGAAAGAGTATTCGATATGTTTGTCACTTTGAAATATTTATAATAAGAAAGATGGTAAATCTGTCTGTCTGTCTGTCTGACTGACTGACTATCTATCTCCTATCTACCTACCTACCTACCTACCTACCTATCATGTCTGTCTGTCTGTGTTAGTCTGTCTGCCTGTCTGTCTTTATCTGTCTGTCTGTCTGTCTGTCTGTCTGTCTGTCTATCTATCTATCTATCTATCTATCATCTATCTATCTCTATCCATCCATCCACCCACCCACCCATCCATCCATCTACTCACCGTGCGATACCCCATCTCCGGACTTCCATGGTTTTGCAATGCTGCGATTTCGCTGAGGCTTCCCTCGCTGGGAAAACCCATTTCTGGACTTCCGTTGCCAGCGAAGCGCCCGTTTTTGCGATCCTGGGATTCCCCTCCTGGGATTCCCCTAGAGCATCGCAAAGACACAGAAGTCCGGAGGTGGGGTTTCCCATGGAGGGGAGCCTCAGGGGAATCCCAGGATTGCAAAAACGGGTGCTTCACTTGCAATGGAAGTCCAGAAGCGGGGCATCCCAGCGGCAGTGGGTTCATAAGGTAAAAAAAGTTCGTAAGAAGAGGCAAAAGAATCTCAAACCCCAGGTTCATATCTCGAAACGTTCGTGTGATGAGGGGTTCATAAGACGAGGTATCACTGTATAGAGATTCATCTCATTTTTTTAAGAAAAAAAGAAAATATGATAGAATGACTATAATTCATAATAACTATGTACCTGAAATCAGGCTTGGATGGGATGTTGCCCCTTGGGGGGAGAGCAGGAGTTTGTGTTGATGGATGCAAACCTGGAGGAGGGGGAGGAGGAGGGGACGGTGATGATAAATTTGTTGGCTGTGTGGCATGAATGGGTGGTGGAAGTGGGGGAGGCAAACCCGCTGAATTGGATGAACTGGAACCTGGAACAGAAACAAGAGGCACTTAATGACAATTTAAAACTTTTCAACACCACCAATAACCCAGCTACCCTCCCAAAAGACCTTGACTTTGTGTCTGAATGGTCAAGCATCTGGCAGCTCAAAATCTCAACCAAAAAAATATTCTGTCCTACACATTGGCAAAAACACTCAGAACACCAAATACAAGCTGAATAAACAAGACCTTACAGACAGCCCTCACTCCGTAAAAGACCTTGGAATACTTGTATCAAATGACCTAAGTGCCAAAGCCTACTGCAACAACATTGCCAAAAAGACTTCAAGAGTTGTTAACCTAATCCTACGTAGCTTCTGCTCCAGTAATCTCACACTACTAACCAGAACATACAAAACTTTCACCAGACCAATCCTTGAATACAGCTGATCTGTCTGGAACCCATACTGCATTTCGGACATAAACACTCTAGAAAATATCCAGAGATACTTTACTGAGAGCTCTCCACTCGCAACAGAATAGCCTATGCAACTAGACTTACAATCCTAGGTTTAGAAAGCTTAGAACTATGGCACCTTAAACACGACCTAAGCATAGCTCATAAAATCATCTGCTACAATGTCCTTCCTGTCAACGACTACTTCAGCTTCAGCCACAACAAGATACAAGCACAAACTTAAAGTAAACCGCTTTAAACCCGACTGCAGGAAATACGACTTTAATAACCCAGTAGTTGATGCATGGAACTCACTGCCAGACTCTCGTGTCATCACAACAAACCCCCAAAACATTACCCTTAGACTATCCACTGTTGACCTCACCCGATTCCTAAGAGGTCAGTAAGAGGCGTGCATAAGTGCACCAGAGTGACTTCCGTCCCCTGTCCTAATGTTTCTCTTTTACTAGTATCATGTATATAAATATTATTATATCTTTGTATACCACCAATACATACTTGACAAAACAAACAAACAAATAAATAAAAGGTATATGAAATCCTCACCACAATTCCTTTCCATATTGCTACTCTAGCTCTGCGGCCTGCGTGGCACATATTTTTATCAAGTCAGTTGCTGATTAATCCATTATGTTTTTGCATAACTTCTGCTTTGGATAAACTGGCCATATTTTAATAATTACAGTTTACCATGTGTATGTTCATGCATGCTTTCATTCTTTCCTGTACACCAGAAAGCAAAGAAACTCTGAAAACATTATATATATATGTTTTTTCTGTTGGATCACCCTGCTATATTGAAGGAACGTCATAGCTCCTTTTTGCCTCTAGGCCCAACCCAGGGCCATCTCAAGGCAGTTAATTTGAGATATATATATATATATATATATATATATATATATATATATATATATATATATATATATATTAAGATAGATAGATAGATAGATAGATAGATAGATAGATAGATAGATAGATGCATCACATGTTTTTGCTGAATTTTTAAAATTAAGAGAGACTGGGATAGTGCTATTTCAGCCTTGTTCTGGCCTCATCAGCTAGCCATACCCTTACTTATCCAACAGAAAACACACACACACACATATACATACACATACACATACAGTACATATACATATACATATACATATGCATATGCAGATGCAGATGCAGATGCAGATGCATATACAGATACAGATACAGATACATATACATACTGCAAATTGACAATTGACAATGAAAGAGAAAAGAAATGTATATTTCTGGAACCTAGTAAATATTACAGAAATCTAGCTAAGAGAGTCTTTCATTCGTAATTATTTGAGGGGGAGGGAATATCAACAAGACAAGGGAGATATCCCTTTTGAGTCCCAATTTTTACAGCATTTTGTATAGCACTACACACTATACTATATCAGGGGTTAGCAACACTTTATATCAAGATTAACATCTGTATTATACTATACTGTGCTATATCAGGCGTTAGCAATAGATATCATTTTTAAAATATTTTTTTTAATTTTTTCTCTGCAGTTTCTCTGTGCATAAACCGTAAAATGTATCAAAAACACAATTATACATTTTTATCCAATCTATCCTAAATCAATATTTTATTTTTACACCTATGTTATACTGTTATTTATCAGTCTGTTTTTCCTCCTTTCTTTACACTCCTCTCCCTCTATCTCCATTCCTTCCTTCTCCCTTCTTTCTCTTTCTTTCCCCCTTCCAACTTACCCCCACCCCTTCCTTTCTCCCTTGCCTTTCTACTTCCTCCTTCTCCCTCTTAACCTTTCCCTGAGTGATTCTAATCATAATTCATTTTGTCTTTAATAGATAACATATTCCTGCACATTTTAATTGTTAGAGTCCCTTCTAAACTCATTGCTTTTTAGCAATATATATCATGCTAACCAACAATAATTATAGCAAAAATAGCAAACAAGATTTAGGGTGACAATAATAATAATAATAATAATAATAATAATAATAACAACAACAACAACAACAACAAAACAAAACAACACAAAACAACAAAACAACAAAACAACAAAACAACAAAACAACAATAACAACAATAACAACAATAACAACAAAACAATAATAGCAATAACAACAACAACAATAATAATAATAATAATTTATTACATTTGTATGCCGCCCCTCTCCGAAGACAATGATGAAATCATATACTGTGTTACCTCTACCTAAGAATGCCTCTACTTAAGAACTTTTCTAGATAAGAACCAGGTGTTCAAGATTTTTTTGGCCTCTTCTTAAGAACCATTTTCTACTTAAGAACCCAAGCCCAGAAAAATTTCCCAGGAAATTTGAGAGCGGCACGAAGGTTCCTGCCATTCCCGCTTTAATCCCGGCCATCTCGGGTTTTCTGGGCTGCCAGGGGAGCCTTTCGGTGGCACTTAAGGAGGCTTTGGCAGTCCAGAGCGAACGGAGCATTTTCCTTTCTCTGGGCACTTGGAGATGGAATAAACCTCTGCCAGCGCCCAGAGAAAAGAAACACTCCCTTCACTCTGGGCAGCGACAGTCCTCCTCCTCTTCTTCCTCCTCTTCCTCCCACCCAAATTCCAAGCTTTTATTTCTTTCCTAATGGGTTTGCACACATTATTTACTTTTACATTGATTCCTATGGGAAAAAATTGCTTCTACTTACAAACTTTTCTACTTAAGAACCTAGTCATGGAACAAATTAAGTTCTTAAGTAGAGGTACCACTGTATTTGGCAACCTCATGAGATTTCCAGCTGGCTTACCAGATAGCTGAATGATTAATGGAAGGCACAGACAATTGGAAAAGAGGACAAATGGGAGAACAGAAGGGCACCTTAACTATTATATTGGCATCTCTGTCAAAAATTTAAACATGTAAAAAAGATGTTCAAATTCTAGAAAGAGTGCAGAGAAGAGCAACAAAGATGATTAGGAGACTGGAGGCTAAAGCATATGAAGAACGGTTGCTGGAATTGGGTATGTTTAATTTAATGAAAATAAGGACCAGGGGAGACATAATAGCAGTGTTCCAATATCTAAGGAGATGCCACAAAGAATAGGGGTTAGGGTTAAGGGGTCAACCTATTCTCCAAAGGGCCTGAAAGCAGGACAAAAAGCAATGGATGGAAACTAATCAAGGAGAGAAGACACTAGAACTAAGAAGAAATTTCCTGACAGTTAAAACAATTAATCAGTGGAACGACTTGCCTCCAGAAGTTGTGGCTGCTCCAAATTTTTAAGAAGAGATTGGACAACCGTTTGTCAGAAATTGTATATGGTTTCCTGCCTAAGCAAGGGTTGGCCAGGAAGACCTTTAAGATCCCCTCCAACTCAGTTATTTGCTTCTGCGCATACAGAATTGCCAAAATCTTGCTTGTGTGCTTGTCCTCACACAAGATTTTGCTTGCTGTGCATATGCAAAGCCAAATATCGCACTGACGGGCGCATGTGCCCATCAGACATGACTGCCACGACCTTGGAGGGTGCACCGATAGTGCTAAAGATGAGAGACCCTTCACTGAAGCTAGGGATAAAAAGTCTGTGTTACCTCTCTTCCATTGTTGCCCTAAACCAGGGGTGAACTTTGTCAGTGCTTCAATTTAGGGAAGTGGAGTTTGCTGGCTTTTTATAGGCGAAAGCTTAGAAACATAGAAACATAGAAGACTGACGGCAGAAAAAGACCTCATGGTCCATCTAGTATGCCCTTATACTATTTCCTGTATTTTATCTTACAATGGATATATGTTTATCCCAGGCATGTTTAAATTCAGTTACTGTGGATTTACCAACCACGTCTGCTGGAAGTTTGTTCCAAGGATCTACTACTCTTTCAGTAAAATGATATTTTCTCATGTTGCTTTTGATCTTTCCCCCAACTAACTTCAGATTCTTGTTCTTGTGTTCACTTTCCTATTAAAAACACTTCCCTCCTGAACCTTATTTAACCCTTTAACATATTTAAATGTTTTGATCATGTCCCCCCTTTTCCTTCTGTCTTCCAGACTATACAGATTGAGTTCATTAAGTCTTCCCTGATACGTTTTATGCTTAAGACCTTCCACCATTCTTGTAGCCCGTCTTAGCTTGCCCTATTTTTCTTCTTGTGGTTTCTGTGCCCGTTTCTGATCAAGTTATCTTGGTTTGGCTAACTGCGCTGTTTCAGTGTAGATTATTTCCACTTATTGTGTTGGTTAATGCTTATCTCCCTATTGATTGCTGGGCATCTGATAAGGGAGACTGTGCTTCATGCTGTTTGTCTTTAACTTGAGTCTTTGCTCGTTGGAAGAGTTGGCAAACTATTCTCTATCTCTGCAGTATGTGACTACTAATGACGGATCCATCAGAATCAGGTGGGGGTTCCTCTTCGCCGGCGCTACCAAAATGCTCCCAGTGACGGCTGCATGTGCCGGTGGTAGACACATGCGCATTGGTGTGAGATTTGGCTTCTGCACATGCACCGGAAGCCAAATTTTGTATGAGTTTTTTGGTGGGTTTTGCCAATGTTTGCCGATATTTTTGCGCATGCGCAAAAGCAAAAAAATGGTGAAAATTGGTGAAGTCTTGTTTGTGCATGCATTCTCACATGTGATTTGGCTTCCTGTGCATGTGCAGAAGCTGAATCTCACACTTATGCACCCACCCACCAGCCAGCTAGAGCTGTGCGCGCAGTTCCATTTTCGCTACCAGGACGCCATATTGGACTGCACCAGCTGCAAACTGATACTGATCAGAATGCCAGGCTTATAGGAAATCTTTAGTAGTTTTGAATTTGGCTTGACCTAAAATGACTACACTTTCCTACTTGAATTTGTGGTTACATTTGTGTTATTACAGTACAGTGGTACCTCTACTTAAGAGCTTAATTTGTTCCCTGACCAGGTCCTTAAGTAGAAAAGTTTGTAAGTAGAAGCAATTTTTCCCATAGGAATCAATGCAAAAGCAAATAATGTGTGCAAACAAATTAGGAAAGAAATAAAAGCTCAGAATTTGGGTGGGGAGAGGAGGAGGAAGAAGAAGAAGAGGAGGACAGTCGCTGCCTAGAACAAAGGGTTTTTTTGGGTGCTGGCAGAGGCTTATTCCCTCTCCAAGCGCCCAGAGAAAGGAAAATGCTTTGTTTGCTCTGTACTGCTAAAGCCTCTGGCAGCCCAGAAAAGCCTGAGATGGCCTGGATTAAAGGGGGGAATGGCAGGAAACTGGCCGGGCCTTCATGCCACTCTCAAATTTCCTGGGAAATTTTTCTGGGCTCGGGTTCTTAAGTAGAAAATAGTTCTTAAGAAGAGGCAAAAAAATCTTGAACACCCGGTTCTTATCTAGAAAAGTTCTTAAGTAGAGGCATTCTTAAGTAGAGGTACCACTGTATATTGCTAAGATAAATAATTTCCAACATAAATCCCAAGACGCTGCTGGTATTCCTGGGCACACGCTGCTAAACCTTTGCCTGTTTGTGCTATTTAGTACCTTCGATGGTCCTTGCCTTGTAAATTTTAAATAAATCCTCTTTGGTCTTCTTTAGTTGTTGGATTTTTGGGTTGGCTTAAGACGCTCTGGAAGGATTTTATTTCTGTGTGGGCAACTGTAGCATCTTGCAGTTGAAGTAACTTGCTGCGGTTTGAGATAACTTTGATATACAGTTACCCAGCAGTTAATATGTAGATAAGCAAAAACCAAACACAATTGGAAGGAACAATCTAAGATAATATTATATAGGCAAACTAATCCAAATAAGCTAATCAGAAATAGGAACAAAAACTACAGACAAACCTGATTGAGACATCAGTTACACAAAGTAGCACAAATTGACACACATAAAAAATTGCCACTCTCTTAAATTAAAGCATTAAAGGTTACAAGTATAAATTCTTCGCTTACAAGAATAAATCCAAGTTTGTCAAATCCAAGTTCCTGACAGGGACCGTTTCTTCCTCCCCTTCACTTAACACAGAGCGTCAAAAGTGCAAGTGAAAGTATTTTTTTCTGAACTCCAAGTTTCAGCTCTAGTAAGCTCTAAGTGTATATATAAACAAAGAGAGAGAGTGTGATCTAAGGTCAACTTCTATACATTATTCTAATTTTACCTCTGCCTCTACACTTTCTAATTCTGCCTGTACTCTTTCTTTTCATTAGGAAAAGAATTACAGATATTAGAGGCAAGATTTCATCCTTCTCTGGATCAGTCCGGTAACTCATGGTTGGCCTTGATCTACTCTGTGCTTGTGACAAGTAAAACCTTTAATCTTCTTTCCTGTCATTTTCAACCCCACTGAGACTTCCTGTAATGAACAAATAACAAACTGTGCCAAGCTTTTTCTCCTTCAACACTCTTGCTTGGACTTAGATGCTTTGAACCACTGCCTAAAAATGCATTTTAGGATCACTAGCCATGTTTTAGGGATGTAGTAGTTCAGTGGCTAAAATGCTGAGCTTGTCGATCCAAAAGATTGACAGTTCAGCAGTTCAAATCCCCAGCGCCACGTAATGGAGTGACTTCATGTTACTTGTCACAGCTTCTGCCGATCTAGCAGTTCGGAAGCATGTTAAAAATGCGAGTAGAAAAATAGGGACATCTTTGGTGGGAAGGTAACAGCGTTACAGGCACCTTTGGCATTTAGTCATGCTGTCTACATGACCACAGAGATGTCTTTGGACAACACTGGCTCTTCGGCTTTGAAACAAAAATTAGCACCTCCCCCTAGAGCCATCACTCTACTAAACAAATAATTCCCTCAACACTGTCAGACTTTTTACTAAATCTGCACTTCTATTCTACTAGTTTTTCTCATCATTCCTATCATCCTTTTCCTCCCACTTAGGACTGTATGACTGTAACTTGTTGCTTGTATCCTAAGATTTTTATTAATATTGATTGTTTCTTCATTGCTTATTTGTCCCCTTTGACAATCATTAAGTGTTGTACCACATGATTCTTGACAAATGTATCTTTTTCTTTTATATACACTGAGAGCATATGCACCAAGACAACATCCTTGTGTGTCCAATCACACTTGGCCAATAAAATTCTATTCTATTCTATTCTATAGTCAGGAATGATTAGCATATACGAGGGGAACCTTTAACTTTGCCTAGCCAAGTTTTCTTAAAAATGAAACCAACATTCATCTTTAACTGTCATTGGAATGAGCTAAGTCCAAGTTAACCATTTTAACTGCCAAGCATCTCTATTCTTCTCAAGCTTTCTTTCTTGGGCTTCAAATCCTCCTCTTTTGTTACTTGATATCTGCTCTCTTTCTCTTATATGAGAACTATTTCCTTTCAGAATCTCATTCCTACTTTCAGCTCCTTTTGAACAAGGATATTTAACAAACATTGCCAAGTTGTGTGTATTACAAGGTATTTGTTTCCACATCGTACTTTTCTTTCGTTTCTTTTAATGTTTCCAAATAGCTTCCATAACAAGAGTCACTTCCTACTTTATCATTTTTACACATGATTGCCTTAAGCTATCTTGGCTATGATAACATAAGAGCCCCATGACTTGCTGACAGTATATCACACCATCAGACGTTTTTCTTTTGATCTGAACTACTGAATGAGGAACAATGCATAGTGTGCCTCTGATATTCACAGGGGTGGGCTGCTACCCGGACGGGGGGGGGGGGATGCAGGGGGGTAGCGAAAATGGAGCTCCATCCCAGAGCAATGAAGAGCTACCAATTTGCACTCAAAGATGTTGAAAGAAAATGCAGGGCGTCCTGCATAATCCATGCCCACAGTGTGGTAGTAAAAAAATTGGTAGCCCTTCACTGGATACTCACTATAAGTTGTTTTGGGTGTGCAAATAAATTATCCTATTCTTAGGATTTCTCTCAGACACTTTGAAAGAAAACAAGGTCAAATTATCTGTTAAGGAGTCCATTCATAATTGTTCTACAATGATCAATAGTAATGGAGCTGGAAGGGTATATGTTTGAATAATGATGTTTTAAATATCTTGGAAGGATATTTTTCCAATTATCCAATTATTAGAAAAGGTTCTAACATTAATTTCAAATAAAATTAATACAATCTCCAGAATGGCTGGCATTTCATAAGGTCACGCAATATTTGTTAGATTTATTTCCAACTTTTTCTCCAGGAGGTGACTTATAAGGGATTGTATTTGTTTATTTGTCTGAAGTAGTGTAGGGTTTCCTGCCCAAGCAGGGGTTTGGACTAGAAGACCTCCAAGGTCCTTTCCAACTCTATTGTTGTTGTTGTTGTTGTTGTTGTTGTTAACAATACAACACAGCAAATGAGATCATTATGTGGATTTCGTATTTCATCACCAGTTGGGTGCTTCCCAAGTACCTTGGACTGTGTGATGTAGCGGCGAATTATGTTTGCCAATCCCAGTAAAGCGGCCTTTTGCAATTGACACATGGAGATTTTGTCAATTCCAATGGTTTTCAAATGTCCGCTGAGATCCTTTGGCAGTGCGTCCAGTGTGCCAAGGTCCACTGGGACCACTTTCACTGACCTATGACAGAGTCATTGCAGCTTGATTTTCAGATCTTTGTATTTTGCAAATTTCACTAGCTGCTTCTCCTCAATTCTGCTGTCTCCTGGGATTACGATGTCGATGATCATATTCATTATTAACTATTATTATTATTATTATTATTTCACCCCACAACTCCCTATGGTGGGTTGGGCTAAGAGGTCAGTCAATAAATTTCTATGATCAACAACGGACTTGAACCTGGGCCTTTCCAGTTCAGTTCCAAACATTTGCAATATTTGATGGTACGTGTAGCCTGAAAAAGTTATCAAATTGTAAATATATGGGATAGATGCATGAATCTGCTTAATCTTTAATGGTCCCTGAGGCAATGTTATCATCACATGATGTGACAACGAATTTAATATCTATCCATACGTCATGTGTGAGTGGATTGAAAATTTCCAAATGGTGTAGCAATGAAGAAAACCCATGCTCAAATATATTTAATACACAACCTGAGCTGATTAATGCATGGCTACAACTATTCACATAGTATACCGTATTATATGAACTTTGCTTTTAAACTACCCTGTTTTCCCCCAAAATAAGACAACCCCTGATAATAAGCCCAATTGGGCTTTTGAGTGTATGGCTATAAGGCAAAGCACTTATTTCAAGGTTCCAAAATAAAAAATAAAATAAGACAGGGTCTTATTTTTGGGGAAACACGGTATCTTTTTCAAATAATAGGTTTTTGTTCAAAGTAAACATTTTTTGACAATCTTCTTTGCTGTAAAGTGATTCCCTTTATAATATGTAGATAGACATATTGCTCTTGATTTAAAATGGTATATACAAAATATGCCCCATTTTGGTTTAGGGGTATGAATGTTGTCTGATGGTGGGCACTAATCACTGAGCACTTGTTATATGTTCTGTGTACGTTTTATATAATAAAATCAATTAAATATATATAGTTTAGTTAAGTTTATTAGATTTGTATGCCGCCCCTCTCCGAAGATTCGGGGCAGCATGCAAATCTAAAAGACAATCTTCTATGTTGGAAAAATGAGATCTACATCAAATAAATTACTAACAATGCAGATAGTCCTCAAGTAACCCTAATTCTAACCCTAACGGTTCATTTAATGACCTTCAGAGTTAGAAAGTAACTGGAACAAGTGACATATAGCCATCTTCACCAATAGTAGGTTGCTACTGGAACAGTAAAGGACGCCACACCAATAGTAAAAGTTCAATGGCGCATGTATCTTTGGGTGTCTTGAGTTGCATGTTTGTTTCTGCACATGAGCAGGAAGCAAATTCTCGTGGGGAGGACACATGCATGCACAAGATCTCACATACATGCGTGTCCCCTCATAAAATTTTGCTTCCTGCACATGCGCAGAAGCAAAAACACACTGGGAGAAATGTGCACGCATGCAAGACACCTGAAGTTGTGCGCACAGTGGATTGGTAGCAGCAGTAGGAGCAATCTGCCCCCGATTTTCACCCTTATGACTGTTGCGGTATCCCCATGGTCATGGGATCAATACTCAGATGCTTGGCAACGTATTTATGACTGTCGTAGTGGCCTGGGGTCATGTCATTACCTTTTGCAACCTTCTGACGAAGTCCTTAGGGAAGGTAGTTTCGCTTAACAACTGTGTTACTAATTTAACAACTGCAGTGATTCACTTCACAACTGTGGCGAGAAAAGTTGTAAAATGGGGCAAAACTCACGTAAAAAATATCTCACTTAGCAGCAAAAAAAGAGGAGTTTATTTATTTATTTATTGGATTTGTATCCCACCCCTCTCCAAGGACTCGGGGCGGCTCACAACACATCAAAAAGTACAAAACCCACCTCTGCCGTCAGGCATGGGGGAACTGAGATATCTCCCCCTGGCCTATATAATTTATGAATGGTATGTTTGTGTGTGTGTGTGTGTGTGTCTTGTGTTTTTAAATAAGGGGTTTTTAGATACTTTTTAATATTAGATTTGTGATGCATTGTTTTTGCTATTGTTGTGAGCCACCCCAAAGTCTGCAGAGAGGGGTGGCATATAAATAAACAAATAAACAAATAAACAAACAAACAAACAAATAAATAGATAGATAGATAGATAAATAGATAAATAAATAAATAAATAAATAAATAAATAAATAAAACAGTATACATGTCAAAAGATCCAATTGATATGACTAAAGGAACTTAAAAACTCCAATATAATTTTAAAAACATTCATCACCATTCACTCCATAAATACACTAAAACATTCATTGGTCAGGGGGCTAGGATCTAATGGCCCCAGACCTGATGGCATAAATAGGTCTTTAGAAAATAGGAAACTTTTTCGGAAGGCAAAGAGGGTGGGAGCAGTGCGAATCTCTGGGGGGAGATGATTTCAGAGGGCCGGGGCCCTCACAGAGAAGGCTCTTCCCCTGGGTTCCGCCAGACGGCATTGCTTAGTCGACAGGACCCGGAGAAGGCCAACTCTGTGGGACCTAATCGGTCGCTGGGATTTGTGTGGCAGAAGGTGGTCTCGGAGATAATCTGACCCGATGCCATGTAGGGCTTTGTAGGTCATTACCAACACTTTGATTTGTGTCCGGAAACTAATCGACAGCCAGTGCAGTCCATGGAGTGATGGTGAAATATGGGTATGCCTTGGAAGGCCCATAACCACTCACATGGCTGCATTTTGGATGATTTGAGTTCAATTTTGGTCATAATCTGAGGACTATCTGCATGATCAATCAATGTGACCCAATTGAAAAGAGTTTTAGCAAGCAGAAATGTTAAAAATACAAGAGGAACAGAACCACAGAAAAGTAAAATACCACCCAAATGGAATAAAAAGCATAGCTTTCATAACAGTTTTCACAGAACCCGGATTAAATGAAATGTGAGCACAAAATATGCTGTCACATTTTTATAATTATAAGCTTACAAATAGCAACAAGGAATAAGCTTCATTGTTCATGCTATTTTCTTGCGACATGTCCTCTCGGAATGGTGTTTGAGCAAATTTTGTATGGAGATGAAGTTGAGACTCCCTCCTACTAAAGGCAGGTAGCAGCAGTACCAGCTCTTGCTATTTTCATAATTCCCTAAGACTGGAACCCAATAAACACATATTTCTCATGCTATTTGGTTGAACTCTTGGAGGACTTCCAAATTTTAGAAAATTTCTACCAAAATCATAATAAAAACCATAGCATTAACTAAAAGCAATAAAGAACCGAGAAGGAAAAGATGAAATTTGAATAAATATTTAGGAGAGGCACAATTTTTTTCTAACTGAAAATCATTAAAAGTGTGAAATCTAGACAATAATTATGTGTTTAACAGTGATACAGTGTATATCATTATATAGTGCATATAGGCATGTGCTTTTTTAAAAGATGGTATGTAAGCAAAAAGTATAAACTCCCCCAAATCCTTTTTCTCCCAGTCTTGTCAGCAACCCTAAACTGTTTTGGTATCAAGAAATCAATTGTGGTGTAGCATTTAAGATGTAGAATGGGAATGGGAAAAACAAAATAATTTTTACCCTGCCATTGTTCACTGGATAATCTTAGATATGGCTCTCTCTCACAGAATGTGAAACGGGAAGATAAAATAAGGAGATTCTCCAACATGTGAAAGTGGGATGAACATATAATTTCCACTTGTCAGTCTGTATGTATGTGGTCATGCATTTATTAAGTCTAAAACTACAAATTAGGGAAAAGAAGACCCCAGAAAGATATAACTCTTTCTCTGAGGTGCTAAGAAACCGTAATGGGATAACCATATCTCTTCTGACAGCTTGTTACTATGCTTATATTATGGTCATTCAGTTGCTAAGTTGTGTCAGACTCTTCACAAACCCTGGATCATAGCATTAGCTGGTTTTAAAAACCTTTATTAGAAACATAGAAGATTGATTGCAGAAAAAGACTTCATGGTCCATCTAGTCTGCCCTTATACTATTTCCTGTATTTTATCTTAGGATGGATATATGTTTATCCCAGGTATGTTTAAATTCAGTTACTGTAGATTTACCAACCACGTCTGCTGGAAGTTTGTTCCAAGCATCTACTACTCTTTCAGTAAAATAATATTTTCTCATGTTGCTTCTGATCTTTCCCCCAACTAACCTCAGATTGTGTCCCCTTGTTCTTGTGTTCGCCTCCCTATTAAAAACACTTATTTAACCCTTTAACATATTTAAATGTTTCAATCATGTCCCCCCTTTCCCTTCTGTCCTCCAGACTATACAGATTGAGTTCATTAAGTCTTTCCTGATAAGTTTTATGATTAAGACCTTCCACCATTTTTGTAGCCTGGCTTGGGACCCCTTCAATTTTATCAATATCTTTTTGTAGGTGAGGTCTCCAGAACTGAACACAGTCCTATTAAATGCACTTCCCTCCTGAACTTTATTTAACCCTTTAACATATTTAAATGTTTCGATCATGTCCCCCCTTTCCCTTCTGTCCTCCAGACGTATAAAATTATTACTAGTTTGCATGCGTGTTTGCGTGCACATGCGCATGTGCAGAAACATCCTGAGTGGTTAAGTGGAGCCTCCCACTCCTGGCACTACCGGTTCTAAGAACTGGGCCGAACTGGGAGCAACCTACCATGTATTTCCCCATACTGCTAAAATAGAGGAGGAAGTGAGCATGGCATTGCATCTTCTCTTGGTATAAAATTTATCCCTATTGTACAGATGGAGTTTCTACCTGTGCTTGAGAATAGAGATTATCTCAATGCAATGTCCTATCTGTCAATGACTACTTCAGCTTCAACCATAACAATACACAAGCACACTATAGATGCAAACTTAAGGTTAAAGCACTCTAAACTTGATTGCATAAAATTCGACTTCAGCAACAGAGTGGTCAATGCCTGGAATGCACTACCTGATTCTGTGGTTTCTTCCCCAAACCCCCACAACTTTAACCTTAGAGTGTCTACTATTGACCTCACCTCATTCCTAAGAGATCTGTAAGGGGTGTGCGAGTAGAGTAGAATAGAGTAGAGTAGAATAGAGTAGAATACAATAGAATAGAATAATAAAATAGAATAGAATTTTTTATTGTCCAGGTATGATTAGACACACAAGGAATTTGTCTTGGTGCATATGCTCTCAGTGTACATAAAAGAAAAGATGTTCATCAAGAATCATAAATGCCTACCATTCCTGTCCTAATGTTCGCATTTATTTGTATCCATTCAGGAATTCATAACCATGTTTATAATTAAATCTATTATCTTAGAAACAAAGAAACATAGAAGATTGACGGCCGAAAAAGACCTCATGGTCCATCTAGTCTGCCCTTATACTATTTCCTGTATTTTGTCTTAGGATGGATATATGTTTATCCCAGGCATGTTTAAATTCAGTTACTGTGGATTTACCAACTGGCTGGAAGTTTGTTCCACGCATCTACTACTTTTTCAGTAAAATAATATTTTCTCACGTTACTTCTAATCTTTCCCCCAACTAACCTCAGATTATGCCCCCTTGTTCTTGTGTTCACTTTCCTATTAAAAACACTATCCTCTTGAACCTTATTTAACCCTTTAACATATTTAAATGTTCCAATCATGTCCCCATTTTCCCTTCTGTCCTCCAAACAATACAGATTGAGTTCATTAAGTCTTTCCTGATAAGTTTTATGCTTAAGACCTTCCACCAATTTTGTAGCCCGTCTTTGGACCCATTCAATTTTGCCAATATCTTTTTGTAGGTGACGTCTCCGGAACTGAACACAGTATTCAAAATGTGGTCTCACCAGCGCTCTATACAGCGGGATCACAATCTCCCTCTTCCTGCTTGTTATACCTCTATCTATGCAGCCAAGCATTCTATTTTCTTTCCTTATCTTATACATGCTTGAGAAAATACATGCTTGACAAAATTTCCTTATCTTATACATGCTTGACAAAATCTTATCTTATACATGCTTGACAAAATAAATAAAATAAAATAAATATATGGACTATTACTGTAGGAGCAGTAAACCAGTTTTCAGTACAACAATGTTGTGACATTCACAAAATGTGGGGTGGGAGAAAAAAGGAAATGCTTAGCAACATTGTGGTCACATTGTTGTTGCTCCAAGTTACCTTCATAACATTACTTGGTTATGAAACGGAGCTCAAAAAGCAAGAAAATGAGCAGGGAAAATGAAAGAAGGACTTGTGAGAAGACAATGGCTGTTGAAGAACATTAAGTTCTGTAAATCTTCTTGGACCTTCTCAAAACTGTCATACTTCTTGAACTTTGTCCATATTTCAGTACAAGTTGAAACAGAATCCCAGCAGCATCTAATAGCAAATAATAATCACCCCAACCACATGCCTTCAAATATTTAAGGCTGCAAATCCTGAAGATGTACAATCCATTTCAGTTTCAACCACAAGAGCACACGAACACACAACAGATACAAACTTAAAGTAAACTGCTCTAAACTCAACTGCAGGAAATACGACTTTAGTAACCGAGTAGTCGTTGCATGGAACTCACTACCAGACTCTGCAGTATAATCACTAATCCTTGGAATACTAATATCGAATGACCTAAGTGCTAAAGCCCACTGCAACAATATCGCCAACAAAGCTTCTAGAGTTGTTAACCTGATCCTATGCAGCTTCTGCTCAGGCAATCTCACACTACTCACAAGAGCCTACAAAACTTTTGCCAGACTCATCCTACACTACTGCTCATCTGTCTGGAACCCACACCACATCTCAGATATCAACACCCTTGAAAATGTCCAAAGATATTTCACCAGAAGAGCCCTTCACTCCTCCACTCGAAACAGAATATCCTACGAAAATAGACTAACAATCCTGGGCCTAGAAAGCCTAGAACTACGGCGCCTAAAACACGATTTGAGTATTGCCCACAAGATCATATGCTGCAACGTCCTACCGGTCAATGACTACTTCAGCTTCAACCACAACAACGCAAGAGCACGCAACAGATTCAAACTTAACACGAACCGCTCCAAACTTGACTGTAAAAAATATGATTTCAACAATCGAGTTATCGAAGCGTGGAACTCATTGTGTCAACCCCTAACCCCCAACATTTCTCCCTTAGACTCTCCACGATTGACCTCTCCAGGTTCCTAAGAGGCCAGACATAAGTGCACTGGTGTGCCTTTCGTCCCCTGTCCAATTGTATTTACTTTCTCTCACTTATTATATATATTTTCTTTCTTTCATATATCCTCTCTTCTAAGTTTACTTTTACCCTTATATATATTACTACATGTCTATTTTTCTTCCTATGTATTTGTGTATTGGACAAATGAATAAATAAATAAATAAAATAAATAAAACTTTATCCTTAGACTATCCACTGTTGACCCCTCCTGATTCCTAAGAGGTCAGTAAGAGGCGTGCATAAATGCACCAGCATGCCTTCAATCGCCTGTCCTAATGCTTTTTTTTTACTAATATCATGTATATAAATATTGTTATATCTCTGTATACCACCAATACGTACCTGACAAGACAAAATATAGACAGACAGACAGACAGACAGACAGACAGGCAGACAGACAGACAGACAGGCAGACAGACAGACAGACTAATCATAGGACCAGCTCACAGATGATCATTAAGCACAGAAAAGATTTTGCCAAGCATAAAATCAACTATAAATCCAGAAACATTACACACCTTCTCCGTGACGTTTCTTGAATTTTTCCAGGTCAACTGTTGGAGGTCTGTTAGGCTTTTGTGGGGCTGGTCCCAATGTAATTGTTGAAGGTAGTGTTTTTCGTCTGGGCAAATTTTTGTCTTGGTCTTTCTCTTCTTTTCCGGTATTATTGGCCCAAGGTCCTACTTTAACCGTCCGAGATGAATTGGCCAATTTAGCAGCAACGGTACCAGAAGCAGATCCAGAATCCTCTTGTTTGTTTTGTAGGAAAACATTCTTGATGGGTTTTGGTTTTACCGCTTCGTTCTGCTGCCCAGTAGGTTTAGGGGGGATTTGAGGCAGGTTGTTTTGGCTGTTGACAGATTTCAAAGGTGGGAAAGGGCTGATGGGATTAATTTCATTTCTGTTCTTGTCCTGTGGGTCTTTGAGGGGTCGGATGGAACCAACTTTCGGCTTGAGGCCACTGGAACCCGGTGACACCTGATTGAAACCAGCAATTTTGTTGGAAACGTCTTCACCTTGGGGAAAACTTTGAGTTGGTTTTGGCTTAAAAGGTGGCTTTGGAAAAGGAGGCTTGGAGTTGCTTTCCTGCGTAGCACTGTTGAATTTTTCTTTCGCACCAGCCACTGTGGGAAAGACAGGTTTCGCTTCACTTCCTCGGGGTTCGGGTTTGAACCCTCTCTGTTCTAAAGGCTTCGGTTCAATCTTCGGAGGAGGAGGGCCAATTAGCTTCTTCTCAGGAATTTTTGGGAACACTGGCTTGGTTTCTTCTCTTGGTCCTTCGGAAATCCTGGGAACCATAGGCTTTGGATAGGTTGTTTTTTCATTAGCTTCTCGGCTAGCAGCCTCGGCTAGCATCTTCACCTTGTTTGCCACAGGGCTGTTTTGCAAAAGCGGCGTTTTAAAATCCTTGCCTGATGCATCATGGACACCAGGTTTTGTGGTCGGAGGCAATTTAATCGATGAAGGCTTGTACACGCTGTTGGGTTTGGAAGACAGACCAGCGTTTTCAAGCTGGGCGAACTTCTCAAAGGCTGCTTTTTTAGCCAAAGCAGGGTGGCCCCCAGTTCTGACCTGATGGCAATGAACATCCTCAGCTGCGTTGTTATTAAACTTCGCCATGATGGACTTCACATTCGCCTTGCCATCCTGCAAACAAAGTAAAAAGAAAGCAGATTCAGGCAGGTCCTTTTTTGCAGCAGCGTTCACAAACGCTGCAGCTAATTTGAAGGCTTTCCTGGTTTGAGGCTTCTGGTCTCCGGTTAGAGATAACTCAGTGCTCAGCTTCCTGTATGGCTAACAATGTTCAACTTTTTGCTTCACACTTGTGGTGATAGAGGATTTCAAGACGTTGATTGCAGACAAGTATCGTTTTGCTGACTAGATCTTTCCTTGCCTTGTCTACCGTAACATCTCACTCTTCCTGTTATATTTGCGGAACGTGCTATATAACACTGCTTAGACCAGGGGTCACCAAACTTGGCAACTTTAATACTTGTGGACTTCAACTCCCAGAATTCTCCAGCCAGCATAGAACAGCTGGCTGGAGAATTCTGGGAGTTGAAGCCCACAAGTCTTAAAGTAGCCAAGTTTGGTGACCCCTGGTTTAGACTGAAGCTAAGACATTATTGATGTATATGTATATGTATATGTGTATGTGTATGTGTATACCCTCCTTGTCTTTCGCAAGTTACTCAAGACCCACCTATATCGCCAGGCATGGGGGAATTAAGACATCTCCCCCAGGCTTTCTTATATTTTATGTTTGGTATGTATGTGTTGTATGGTTTTTAAATTGTTGGGGTTTTTTAATGTAATTTTATTATTAGATTTGTTCCATTGTTATACTGTTTTTATTGTTGTTGTGAGCCGCCCTGAGTCTTCGGAGAGGGGCAGCATACAAATCTAACAAATTGAATTGTATATGTATATGTATATGTATATGTATATGTATATGTATATGTATATGTATATGTATATGTATATGTATATGTATATGTATATGTATATGTATATGTATATGTATATGTATATGTATATGTATATGTATATGTATATGTATATGTATATGTATATGTATATGTATATGTATATGTATATGTATATGTATATGTATATGTATATGTATATGTATATGTATATGTAGGTTTGGGTTAATGCCCGGACAGGGGGGGACCCAGTGGGGTAGCAAAAATGGAGCTCCACTCCAGAGCACCCAATTTGCATTGAAAGATGTTGAAAGAAAATGCAGAGCCTCCTGCATAAGCCACACCCAGTGTGGTAGTAAAATGTTGGTAGCCCTTCACTGTCTATATCTCTATGCCTATGTCATTATCTAGAATTAAACTTTTATAGCAATTGAAGAAAATTGAGCTACTTGCCTAATCTTTTGTCATAAGGAACCTTGAGGATTCAGTACAAAACCTTATATATTACTGTGCCCCTCAACAAATAATGCTGTCTATCATTTGTCCTTTTTGTGGCTACTCAAATAATGTGACTTCATCAATTAAAAAAGAGTCCAAGCACCTATTTGAAAACTTGTCTTGGTCGGTAAGCCACTCCCACCCTGTCACATGACTTTTAAGCCACCCCTGATCCCATGATTGTCAAGCCACTTTCCCTAGTCACATGGTCAGGAAGCCACACCCACAAATAAGCCACGCCCACAGTGTGTCAGTAAAAATTTTGGCAGCCCGTCACTGCATGAGGCCAAAAATTTTCTCTCAACCCTAGGAACTCTAACAAACCATTTCTGAAAAAAACTTGCCAAAATACTGCAGGGATATGTGCACTCACTCTCCAAGAACCACATATTATTGAACATAAGGGAGGGGGGGAAAGGTGTGAGTGTGTATGTGATAGGAAGTAAAGGAAAAGTGATACAGTATATCACCACCTTTCAAAATTTAACAACAGTAACAAAAAACAGCATGTAAATCCAATACTAAAACAACTAAAAAAAACCTTATTGTAAAACCAAACATCCATACGTACAAACATACCATACATGAATTGTAAAGGCCTAGGGCAAAAGTGTATCTTAGTTCCCCCATGCCTGACAGCAGAGGTGGGTTTTAAGGAGCTTACGAAAGGCAAGGAGGGTGGGGGCAATTCTAATCTCCAGGGGGGAGTTGGTTCTAGAGGGCCGGGGCCACCACAGAGAAGGCTTTTCCCCTGGGCCCCACCAAATGACATTGTTTTGTTGATGGGACCCGGAGGAGGCCCACTTTGTGGGACCTAACCGGTCACTGGGGTTTGTGCGGTCTGCCCATTGGGGTGAATGAGTGAGCTGGGTTCTGTCCATAATGGTCCATTGACAAAGATGGGGGCTATTAAGAGTGAATCTAATTCCTGCCTGGAAAAATGTTTCTCCCATCCAAGGAAACATAATATTCTGCCTTTTTAATATTTCCTAAAATATTTCATTTTCTAGGTGAGGGGTGGCTGTTAACTTCCTACAAAACTTAAACCTCATGGCTGACTGAAAAATAATATGCCATATACCTTTAAAAGCGTAGGTTGCTCTCCAGAGACTTTCCACTTCCTTTGCTATTGTCTCCTCCCCTAACATGCCACATTTTTTTTTTGCTGATGTAGTTGAATTAGGTTTGAAATATCTTGCACTTGCACATTTACTCCACAATTCAGTAATCAGTTTGTGGTATACTAAAAGCCTCTGCAGCTGAACTGCTTCAGAAGATTTATTTTTATTTTTTACTTATTTATTTTGTCCAATACACAATGAGAGTTTTAGTGGGTATATATATAGAGAGAGAGATTGAGAAACGCCCCCTATGCATGAATAAAAGAGATGATACGTCCCGCCTACCAGAGATTTAGAAACCAGCCTTAAACAAAAAAACATATCAGAATAATCACCATATCAATCTTTCAAGTAAGTGTGATTCCACCAACCAATCAAATCACTAAAACATAGTCACCCAATCTATTTGCTACATTCAAACCAAATCTCCACCTCCAACACTATATATAAGGAAGAAATGGCAGTTACAAACATTCCATATTTACAGCAACACGAAGCTTAAAACTTCAGCCTGATGATGGTGAATGTGATTTCACTGAAACGTCGAATAGACATGCAAAATATTACACAGGGCAAAACCCGAACTCAGAACAATCTACATATATATATATATGTATATATATGTATATATATACACATAGTAAAATATATCTAAGAAAGAAGAGAAGAGAAGATATAGTAATAGAATATGTCAATGAAAGAATAGAAGAAGAGATGTAGGAATAGAAGAAAGGTATAGGAGATATAGGAGAGCACTAGGACAGGGGACGGAAGGCACTCTAGTGCACTTGTACTCACCCCTTACTGACCTCTTAGGAATCTGGATAGGTCAACCGTAGATAATCTAAGGGTACAGTGTTGGGGGTTTGTGGATGACACTATGGAGTCCGGTAATGAGTTCCACGCTTTGACACCTGGGTTACCGAAGTCATATTTTTTACAGTCAAGTCAAGATGAGTTATAATTAAGAACTCTTCCTCAGTACTCCCTTTCAGGAACTATCGAAATGTAAATATAAACTCTGATTGTAGGGACATTCCAGGAGAGATGAGCAAAGAGCTTTGGTATGAGATCTGGGTTTCTCTCTTTTTGAGGAAGTGCAATCTAAAGTGATAATGGAGACAAGACTTCCAATGGAAGGCATTGCATTCAATATTAGGCTGTTAGGGTTTTCTTGGGGGGAGGGGGGTTGTGGCTAGAAAGCTTAGAACTACAGCGCCTAAAACACGATTTAAGTATTGCCCACAAGATCATATGCTGCAACGTCCTACCGGTCAATGACTACTTCAGCTTCAACCGCAACAACACAAGAGCACGCAACAGATTCAAACTTAAGATTAACCGCTCCAAACTTGACTGTAAAAAATATGACTTTAACAATCAAGTTGTCGAAGCGTGGAACTCATTACCGGACTCAATAGTGTCAACCCCTAACCCCCAACATTTCTCCCTTAGACTATCCACGATTGACCTCTCCAGGTTTCTAAGAGGTCAGTAAGGGGCGTACATAAGTGCACTAGTGTGCCTTTCGTCCCCTGTCCAATTGTCTTTCCTTTATCTCATATATATATTTTCTTCCTTTCATATATCTTCTCCTCTATTTTTACATATTATCTTTATATATATTACTTCATGTCTATTCTCTTCCATATGTATTGTGTATTGGACAAATGAATAAATAAATAAATAAATAAATAAAAAATATTCAGGAGGTCATGGAAGCAGATTTGCTAGCTCTCCCATTTGAGAATAGGTTTTGTGTTTTGCTATTCCTCTTAGCATTGTTAATGGCACATGGAGCTATATCGGAGGGCATACAAGACTTTGCTATGTTTCAGCTCCAGCGTACATCTGTGCTGGAGCTCCAGCTGATTTTTGGCCTTGGGAAAGCCCCAGGGGCAAATAAATCCCCCAGTGGACAAACCAGAAGTTTGGAAAAATGCACTTCCGGGTTGCTATTGTGCTTCTCCCCCCCCCCCACTCCGGAGGGTTCAGTAAAGCTTCCTGAAGCCCCGGAATGCAAAAAACAGCACAATGGGCAAACCAGAAGTGTGTTTTCTGAAACATAGAAACATAGAAGACTGACGGCAGAAAAAGACCTCATGGTCCATCTAGTCTGCCCTTATACTATTTTCTGTATTTTATCTTAGGATGGATCTATGTTTATCTCAGGCATGTTTAAATTCAGTTACTGTGGATTTACCAACCACATCTGTTGGAAGTTTGTTCCAAGGATTTACTACTCTTTCAGTAAAATAATATTTTCTCATGCTTCTTTTGATCTTTCCCCCAACTTCAGATTGTGTTCCCTTGTTCTTGTGTTCACTTTCCTATTAAAAACACTTCCCTCCTGGACCTTATTTAACCCTTTAACATATTTAAATGTTTCGATCATGTCCCCCCTTTTCCTTCTGTCCTCCAGACTATATAGATTGAGTTCATGAAGTCTTTCCTGATACGTTTTATGCTTAAGACCTTCCACCATTCTTGTAGCCCGTCTTTGGACCCGTTCAATTTTGTCAATATCTTTTTTTAGGTGAGGTCTCCAGAACTGAACACAGTATTCCAAATGTGGTCTCCATTCTGAACTTCCAGTTTGTTCTACATATTAAGATTGATTGTTTCCTCATTGCTTATTTGACCCCTATGGCAATCATTAAGTGTTGTACCTCACAAATGTATCTTTTCTTTTATGTACACTGAGAGCATATGCACCAAGACAAGTTCCTTGTGTGTCCAATCAACTTGACCAATAAATAATTCGGTTCTGTTCTATAATGGTTGTTGCAGTTCTTACATTGTATATGGTACATCAGGGGTGATGTATTCATTTAATTTTAGAGGTGAAATTCTAACACATGGCCTTCTGCGCATGTACTTTACTCATGCTTGCACGTAGTGTGAAAACGTACCTAAATAGGATGGCATAGTGCCAGGGCACATGGTACAGGACCCCTTCTTAGGTTGCTGTGTCTTTTGGTCTGTTTAGGATGTTTTGAAGGGCTTTAGTTGTGTGCTATACTGATCCCATGTGGTTGTAGTAGTCTGTGGTTTCTGACATATTCTTTATGAGTGGCAGTGTAATTCTGTTTAGGGTTTGTGTTGGTTGTGCTGTATTGGGTTGAGTGGTCAGGGATTTTTTTTTTAATATAAAGTTGTGTGGATATTCATTTTATTGGAATGCGGTGTATAGATGAGAAATAACAGTGGCTGAGATTTATTTTTAAAATTGTGCACGTTTATTCCTGAGCTATTTTCTCCATTGTTACTTTACAGAAAAAAATGGCAATAGCAAAATCCTTTAGACTTATATACTGCTTCATAGTGCTTTTACAGTCCTCTCTAAGCAGGTTACAGAATCTGCATATTGCCCCCAACAATCTGGGTCCTCATTTTGCCTACCTCGGAAGGATGGAAGGCTGGGTCAATCTTGAACCGGTGGTGAGATTTGAACTGCTGAACTACAGCTAGCAGTTAGCTGAAGTAGCCTGCAGTGCTGCACTCTAACCATGCCACTACCCCAGCTCTTACCTACCTACTGCAGGGGATGTAATAGCACCAAGGAGGAGGAAGGTTATCTCCTTGGAAAAAATCAATTCCAGGAAATTTTGGACTTACTATAGGTAGTCCTAGACTTATGACTACAATTGAGCCAGAATCTATGTTGCTAAATGAGAACTTTGTTGAGTGAGATTTGCCCCCTTTTACGATTTCTCTGTTAAATTAGTAACACAGTTGTTATCTGGATCTGGCTTCCTCATTGACCTTATTTGTCAGAAAGTCCCAAAGGTTGATCAGAGGACTCCTGGACATTGCAACCATCATAAATACGAACCAGTTGTCAAGCATCCAAATGTAAACCACCTGACCATACAACAATGATAAGTGTGAAAAATGATCATAACTTTGTAACTTTGAACGGTCACTAAACGAACTGTTGTAACTCAAGGACTACCGGTATTTGCAACTAAGGAGAGCAAACCACCAGAGAAGAAATCTTGCTTGTTTTAATTTTGTAAGCAGAGTCATTTGTATAAGATGGGCAGCTGTATACAGTAAATCAAATAAAGCACAAATACTTGCTGTAAGTAAATCAAATCAAACCAAATCAAATCAAATCAATCATACAGACACATAAACTGTGCATAGAAATCAAATGAATGAGACACACAAAGTTGGTACATACCTTCCAACTAGCTGAGAACAACTGCTTGGTATTGAGCCAGCTAGGCAGTTCCTAGTCATATGTATGCAGTGGAGTTATCAGATAAAAGGGGGAAGGAGTGGCTTGCATTGATATCTGCAATTGCTGACTTGGTAATGCTAGAAGACGTGGAGATTGAATGGCTGCAAAACTTTTGGGAGGACTGGCACCAATGAGATGTTTAATTATCAACCTCAGAACTGTACAGTGGTGTGTTTTTTTTTTTTAAAAAACACATTTTATTGGTTTTCAAATCTTTTCTTTAAAATAGCAGTTACAATAAATCTTTGAGCATTTCTACATTGTCACAGCGTTCAACTTTCGTTAAGACATCAATACATTACATTTAATCTTATTTCATTCATCATGTTTACATTCACAATACATTTACAATATTTACAGTTTTCTATGCTTTTTTAAACTTTCCCTTTTTCTCTTTCTAAGTTCAATCCACTGATACCATTTTTCCCATACGTTATAATAAATCGGTTATAAATAAGTCTTTTTGCCCTTCCAAAGCCTCTGTCCGAGCCAAAAATCAGCTGGCTGGCACACACATGCACATTGGAACTGAGCTAAGGCAACAGCTCACATGCCAGCAGATATGACTCCGCATGCCACCTGTGGCACCTGTGCCATAGGTTTGCCATCACTGGTCTAGTATGTATGCATGCAACTCTGTTGTTGTTATTATTGTTATAAGTCCTGATTATTAGTATCATCGGGTCAGTTTTTGATACCCAGTGATTGGCATTTGTTTCTGGTTTTTTGGAAAAAATGCCCATAGCAAACAATGGGTTTGTTTAACATCTATAGCAACTATGGATTCACTTAATAACCGTAGTGACTCCTTTAATGACCATTGCAAAAATGTCATAAAAATTAGGTCGGTCACCTGATTTTTGTTACATACCATTGTGACTATCAATGGATAGGCTCCGTTATGGCTATAAATTTAGGATTTCAGTGGTACCTCTACTTACAAACATAATTCTTTCTGTGACCAGGTTCTTAAGTAGAAAAGTTTGTAAGAAGAAGCAATTTTTCCTGTAGGAATCAATGTAAAAGCAAATAATGTGTGCGATTGGGGAAATCACAGGGAGGGTGGAGGCACTGTTTCCTCCTAGGAGATTCCTAGAGAGGCCCCATGGAGGCTTCTCCCCAACTTTTCTGGCCCTGTTTCCTCCCAGGAGATTCCTAGAGAGGTCCCACAGAGGCTTCTCCCCACCTTTTCCAGCCCTGTTTCCTCCCAGGTGATTCCTAGAGAGGCCCCACAGAGGCTTCCCCCCGCCTTTTCCAGCCCTGTTTCCTCCCAAGAGATTCCTAGAGAGGCCCACGGAGGCTTCTCCCTGTCTTTTTCGGCTATAGTTTTGGAGGCTTGGGTTTGTAAGTGGAAAATGGTTCTTGAGAAGAGGCCAAAAAATCTTGAACACCCGGTTCTTATCTAGAAAAGTTTGTAAGTAGAGGGGCTCTTAGGTAGGGGTACCACTTTATCTGCCTATTTGGGTATAGGCCCATGGCCAGAATGTTAGGATTAAAAAAAACAAACTATGGCATATTAGAGATGAACATTTCTGATCTGGAAAGATTGGTACTATAGCCTAGGTTTATTTCAGCACCAAGGGGATAAAAGCAATTTAAAAGATAAATTGCTTTTATTCCTTAAAATAACATGGTTGGAAGTCTGTGGTTTAAGCAGCTGGGTTTAGGTTAAATGAAGATGTTGTTTTCACAACCTGAAGCAGCGTAAATGAAGTGAGATTCAGGGTGGTCCAAAAATGGAAAACACCCAGCACTTTTCTGGAACTGGCCCTGATAATAAGCCATGAATTTATGCTACCTTTATGTTTTTTTTCTTTTTGTAAGACTAGAAAATATGACCTAATCTTGGAATATTAATGCTTAATACCTGGGCTTAACTGCCTCCGTGCCCTTTCATTGAAATAGGAGACCGTGCCAAGGAATGTCTGAACTGCTTTGCTCAAAGCTTGCTCAGAAGTGAAATAAGAATGAATTTCAAGGCTGAAGTGGTAAGCAACTTTCTCACATCAAAAATAAGCACGCCCTGCAGTGCACATTAATCAGTGTAGCTTTAGCTGCATTGCCAAAGAGATGTTAACAGCTTCCTTGTGAAAATGTAGCGAACGTTTAATAGTTCTAGTTTGAGTTGTTATACAACTCAATGTATAACTTGATAGCCTTTAAGACCGAAGTGGAGATTACTCATAATACTCATAATAAATGAACTTTAACTTTGGTGTTAAAGGAGTTGCTCTCCTCTAACCTGGCCTGTTTGTTCTGTCTGACTTGACAACCAGCCAGCAATTACATTTCATTCATTCATTCATTCATTCATTCATTCATTCATTCATTCATTCATTCATTCATTTGATTTCTATGCTGCTCTTCTCACAGCAACTTAACATCAAATACAGAGTTGGGGAGTATAATAGTCTTTTGTACAAGCAAACTTGTTGAAAACCACAAATTAAAGCAAAGAATCTGTTGACTGTCAAAATTCAAAGCAAGCAGCAAAACTGATAAAGACTGTTCCAAAACAGAGTTGTAACTTAAAACCTTTAACTTGGCTGAAGCAGAAATACTCACAGACTTCTCAAAACTATTTATTTTTCAAGACTGCAGCAATATTTGAGAGGGGGAAAACTGCTCTTTCCCTCTTGTAATTAGAAACATTGATTTCCTGCAAAGGGAACCTCCCAGTCTGCTCCCCTTTTACAAACTGTGCACAGCAGTATTCAAGGCCTCCCTCTATATCTGTGTAACTGCACTTGTCTCCCATGCAGTCTTCTCACCCGTTCATCTAAAATAGGATCCACAATCTCCCCTTCCTTATCAGACCCAGACAAAGCCCTAACTGGGTGTTCTATATTCTCTGCAGGATCCTCAATCTCCATCCCTTCCTCACCTTCACTATCAGACTCCTCTGATAGCCACACAGGCCTCTGATGCTCAGACAGACCCAGTTTCTCCTCTTCAGAGTCTGTGATTAAAGGAGCTGGCTGTGATCCAACCACAACACTGTTTTCTGGGGCTGCACATCATGCTGGAGTTAGAACTAAACTTTCTTAACTATGTTGGACCTATAGTACAGGTAATTTAAGACCACAGGTGAGCCCAACATTTCTGTTGTTAAGTGATCATTTGTTATTGAGTTTTGCCCCATTTTGCGACTTTTCTTACCACAGTTGTTAAGTGAATCGCTGCGGTTGTTAAGTTAGCAACATGGTTGTTAAGTAAATCTGGTTTCCCCATTGACTGCGCTTCTCGAAAGGTTGCCAAAAGTGATCACATGACTCTGGGACAGAACAACAGTCATAAACATGAACCAGTTGCCAAGCACTTGAATTGTGATCACAAGACTATGATGGGTTGTCGTCAACTTACTGCATGATACAGACGTAATGTGCTTACCGCACGCTACAGATGTGATGTGCGCAAGTAATGGGCAGCCAAAGGTTTTACTGCCACACTGTGGGTGTGGCTTATTTTGTGAGTGTGGCTTAATGCTCATGTGATTGGGTAGGAGTGGCTTGCCAAACATGTGACCCGGTCGGAATGGCTTGAATGATCATCATCGTTCAGGTGAACTGTTAAGTCCTCAACTTACAATCCTACCAGTGTCGCTCGCTGGGGTGACAATTTGCTTCATGTTTCCTGTGCTGTCCTTCCTGGGTCGCCCCCCACCTCAAGCTGGGTAGCTAGGCGAACGGGTGCTGCCAGAAGCATAAATGCTGCCAGCAACGCTTCCACCCATGTCTTCTGCTTGCACCTCAGGCAGGAGGTGGCTGCGTGAGGCTGGAGGGGAGCCGGGCAGGAGAGAGGGAATCTTGTCCGAGGCCAGGAAGGAGGAAAGAGGGAAAAAGCAAGGAGCTCAGACGCAGCAGCAGCAGCAGGGGAAAAAAGGAGAACCAAGCCGAGACCAGTAATCCAGGAAGTGACAGCTGCCAATCAGCTGGAACTGTGCACACATCTTCATTTCCACTTCATCCCATCCTGCCTGCTGCCCACCCTGATGTGCGCATGCATAGAAGCAAAATCTCACGAGAGGCCATGAGGCCATGTGAGATTTTGGCAATTTTTTCAGCTGTGTTATATTTTGGCAATTTCGGCATGTACGGAAGCAAAAAAAAAATCACTGAAAATCACCAAAATCTTACACGTGCATGCATAACTCTCGTGAGATTTCACTTCCTGCGTATACGTAGAAGCCAAATCTCACTTGGATGTGTGCACCCACTCGCTGGTTACCCGGACTGCGCAAGCAGCTCCATTTTCACTACTGGTACCAGGGGTGTGCTACTGCCAGGTTGGGGTTGGGAACGCAGTGGAATAGCGAAAATGGAGCTCAGAACCCCCAATTTGCCCAATTTGCATAAGCCACGGCCACAATGTGGTAGTAAAAATTTTGGTAGCCCTTCACTGACTGCGCCTACTGGGTAGCAACCCATTACTGGTTGTCACAGTGAAAAATAGTCCCTTTTTTCAGTGCCGTTGTAACTTTGGATGGTCACTAAATGAACTGTTGTAAGTATATAGTCCAAAGAATAACTGATGTAACTGATGGATTAATAAAACTCACAGGTTTGTCTGCTGTTTTCCTTTCATTTTATTCTCTTAGTTTATTTGTGAATAAAGGAAGTAAATTCTCTTAGGTACATTCTTGAGAAAACAGAGCATACACCATCGACATTTTACATTCTTGTGTGTGGACTTCATAGAAACATAGAAGATTGATGGCAGGAAAAGACCTCATGGTCCAGCTAGTCTGCCCTGAGACTATTTCTTGTATTTTATCTTAGGATGGATATATGTTTATCCCAGGCATGTTTAAATTCAGTTACTGTGTATTCACCACACGTCTGTTGGAAGTTTGTTCCAAGCATCTACTACTCTTTCAGTAAAATAATATTTTCTCATGTTACTTCTAATCTTTCCCCCAACTAACCTCAGATTGTGCCCCCCTTGTTCTTGTGTTCACTTTCCTATTAAAAAGACTTCCCTCCTGGACCTTATTTAACCCTTTAAACATATTTAAATGTTTCGATCATTCCCATGGTCAAAATCTACGTATTATGCAAGCATTATCTTGCATAAAATTCCCCATTTCTCTGAAACCGAAACTTCCATTTGCTGTCGTGAATTTTAAGGGCACAGAGATAAGGGAGACTCTGTTACTGTATTTGGCAGGTATTGGGTAAGAATGGCAAGAAAGGGAACAGAATAAGGAAGTAAACTCTTTGCAATTTGATAGCCTGGGAATAAACTTTGGGCCCATGTGACTTCTCTGAAAGGAGAAGCAGCAGCTATTGTTCTTCATTTAATTATTTTGCATGCTGAGGACTATGTCCCAGGACTGAATTATTCAGGAAGTTGCCTATCATTGGCTTTATAGTAGCACAAACTACGAAATGATTAAAAAAAAAATTACTTCTGTTTAAAAAAGGACAAATGAGAAACTTCCTTTTCGTTCTACTTTCTATCTACCAGCTTGAGTAACAAAGCCCTTTGGGAAGTAAGTGAAATGTTAAGCAACTGGCTAGTTATTTTAACTCAAATATGGATTCATGTATTGCTTTTGTTACAATTCAGTTCAATTTTAACCACCACCCCCGCATCAAACTTGATTTAATTGAAGGCTACATCAGGGTTAAAAGCCTCGGCGGTGCAGTGGTTAGGGTGCAGCACTGCAAGCTATTTTTGCTGATCACCGGCTGCCAGATCGAACCTCAGTAAGCTCAAGGTTGACTCAGCCTTCCATCCTTCCAAGGTCGGTAAAATGAGGACCCAGATTGTTGGGGGCAATATGCTTACTCTCTGTAAACTGCTTAGAGAGGGCTCTAAAGCACAGTGGTATGTAAGTCTGTATCAGTGATGGCGAACCTATGGCACAGGTGCCACAGGTGGCATGCGGAGCCATAACTGCTGGCACACGAGGTGTGTTTTTGGCTTCCCGAGAGCCTCCGGGGGGATGGGGGAGGGCGTTTTTACCCTCCCCCGGCTCTAAGAAAGCTTTTGAGCCTGGAGAGGGCAAAACACAAGCCTACTGGGCACACCAGAAGTTGGGAAACAGGCCGCTTCTGGCCTACGGAGGGTCTCTGGGGGCGGGGGAAGCTGTTTTCGCCCTCCCCAGGCATTGAACTATGTGTGCGAGCACTCATGCATGCACAATAGCATGCACGCACACCCTTTCGGCACCCAAGGAAAGAAAGATTCTCCATCACTGGTCTATATGCTATTGCTATTATGTTTGACCTTTCCGTGCTCTCCTTCCTGGGTCGCCTTCTGCCTCAGGCTGGGTAGCTAGGTGAATGGGTGCCAATCAGCTGTTGAGAAAAGCGGGGGGAGGAAATGCCCCCCCCCATAACTCCTGCAGGTGCTGGTCACCCTGCCACTTTCTGAGGAGGAGGAGGATGGGAGTGGGGGATGGTCAGCTGGAGCTGGACACACAGCTTCATTTCCACCAGTGGAACTGCGTTCCATCCCGTCCTGCCTGCTGCCCAACCCTGGTTCATACCGATGGGGCTCTCTGGACTAACTACCAGGCTTCAGAAAGGCCTATGGCCTAAGGCAGGGGTCCCCAACCACCGGGCCGCGGACCAGTACCGGGCCGTGGGGCATGTTGCACCGGTCCGTGGAGTCAGCAGCTGCTGGCCCTCATGCCGCCACCCCCTCCCTCCAGCGCTTCGCCTCCCGCCGGGCAAGAGGCCTCGGGAGGCAGGTTCTGCCGGCCACAGGATGATGGATGGGACAGAGGGGCGGGAAGGACTGAGAGGCTCAAGCCTCTTTTGGCTTCTGCCGTGGGGCGCTTTTGCGTTTTTGGCTGGGGGGAGGCAGGAGGGCCAGCCTGACCCCCTCTCTCCAGCGCTTAGCTCCCGCTGGGCAAGAGGGCCTGGGAGGCAGGTTCTGCCGGCCACAGGACGATGGCGGGAAAGAGGGGCGGGGAGGACCAGCACCCCCATGCTTAATCCCGCCTCCAACCATGCCCCTTTCCGCCCGCACTGGGCCATAGAAAAATTGTCTTGCTGAAACTGGTCCCTGGTGGAAAAAACGTTGGGGACCACTGGCCTAAGGCATATTCGCGGGGGGGAAGCAGTGCAGGGGGTGTGCACATGCATGGGGGGGGGAGGGAAGGGGTGTGGCCACATGCACGCATGCTAGCACAGCCAAACACATCTCTTTTGGCACACGAACCAAAAAAGGTTCACAATCTGTCCTAGATTTTGGTCTGTATTTTTATTTGGTTTTGGGTTTTTTTGAATTTTTATTTTAAAAAATAATCCCATGTTTATACTGGTATATCTGTTAAAGAAACTAAGTACAGTGAAACTACACGGGTAGCTGGTGATAGAAATGTCATGTAAGCAGTGATGGGCTACCAAAATTTTTACCACCACACTATGGACATGGCTTATTTTGTGGGCATGGCTTGATGGTCATATGACCGGGTAGGACTGGCTTGCCGGTCATGTGACCAGGTGGGAGTGGCTTGACAATCATGTGGCAAGGGTGGCTTAAAGGCAGTGATGGGCTACCAAATTTTTACTACTGTGGGCGCGGCTTATGCATTTTCTTTCAACATCTTTCAGTGCAAATTGGGTGGCTCCATTTTCGCTACCCCACTGCGTTCCCCCACATCCGGGCAGTAGCCCACCCTTGACTACCTACTATATAAAGTGTATGTACACACACACACACACACGCACAGCTCTTCTAAAATTATACACATTCAACCTCATTTACTGTGATAGGGAAAACATACCCAGAGCCCAGAAGGGAAAAAAAGAAAAAAAAATAAACCAAAATTTTGCTACCGGTACTATGTACCTGACCGTACCCATAGGAGCCCATCACTACATATAAGTCAACCAGCTGCAGCTGACTCATAGAGCAAAAGGCATGTTTCAAGTTTCAGGTTTAATTGGATTTGTATGCCTCCCCTCTCCGAGGACTCGGGGCGGCTCACAGCATATAAAAACGACAGTAGTAAACAATCCAATTAATATACATTAAAAACAATCCTTAAAAATTCTAATTAAAAAAAAAACTTCCATTAACAATTCATTCAACAAATCAAACTAAGAAAGCAGAAGAGGGAGTAACAAAAGGTTTGACAAGATGCTGGCAAAATGATTTACAAATCGATGAAAAAGAAATGAAAGAAATAGTAGAAAATGTATATAAAACTAAGAATACAAGAGTTAAAGAGATGAGAAGGAAAATTTTACATAAATGGCACTATACACCAGCACAACTTTCACACTTCCAGAGGAAAGGGAAAGGTAATTGTTGGCATGGTTGCCAAAAGAAAGGAATCTTCATGCATATGTTCTGGGAGTGTGTTGAAGTTCAGAAATTTTGGAAGGAAGTGCAGAATGAAATAAATAAAATGTTAAATATTAAGTGGATAATTACAAAAGAAATAGCAATATTAGTTAAACAAAGAGAATTAAGAGACTTCAAAGAAATAAAAACTGCAGCATTGGAAAGCGCTCAAGCGATAGTGGGTAGTGGTAGTGGTATTGGGTTGGAAAGAATCTATAAAATGGACATTACAGAACTGGTACTGGTACATGGTGGATCATATTCATTTTGAAATCATGGAAATAAGATTAAACAATTTTGACGAAAATAAATTGGAGAAGCTGATGGTACGATGGAATAAGGTGAAAGATTATATGCTGAGTAGAATTTGTGACGAAAATGTGAAAAATAAACTCCAATCACTCTTTCAATAATGAACAAATGCAAAGTAGAGCTAAGGAAATAAAAGAATATAAACTAGTAATATTTGAACCCTCCGCAATTGGTGGTGGTAGAATTGTCAGTCGGGTGATGGGCACATGCACTGTGCACCGTTTTATGTTTGTTTATGTTAATTTCAGTGTGCAAAAAACAATAAAAATATATTTTAAAAAAAACACCAAATCAAACTAAGAAAGGTATATAAAATATGGATAGTTCTGACTGAAAAAGACCCTAACCAGAGCTAGCATTTCAAATACGTTTTTATACAGGAAGCTTTTCTGGGCGCCCTGTCTTAAAATACCAGTTAAACCTTGAAAATTGTCATTTCCAGCAGGAAGCTGCGGTTAGAGAGAGTGAGAGGAGAAAGAATTGTACTGTCAAAGTAGAAAGCGTCCCCCAAAAAAGAGGATACATTCTAGATCTGTGATGGCAGGGTGGCACAGTGGTTAGAGTGCAGCACTGTAGGCTACTTCAGCTAACTACCAGCTGTAGTTCAGCAGTTCAAATCTCCCCACTGGCTCAAGGTTAACTCAGCCTTCCATCTTTCCGAGGTGGGTAAAATGAGGACCCAGATTGTCGGGGGGCAATATGCTGATTCTGTAAACTGCTTAGAGAGGGCTGTAAAATCACTATAAAGTGGTATATAAGTCTAAATCAGCGGTTCACAACCTTTTTAATGCCGCGACCCCTTAATACAGTTCCTCGTGTTGTGGTGGCCCCAACCATAAGTCTAGCGCCAATTATTTCAACAGAGCTTTAAATTGATTGGCAGGAAAGTCAGAGGGACACGCCCACTGTAAACACCTGATTGGTTGGATTGTAAAAATATGTTCCAAGGTGCCAGAATAGAAGCTTTAGTTCCTAACACCATGGGACATTTGTCTTTCCCCATGATCTTAGGTGACCACTGTGAAACGGTCGTTGGACCCCCAAAGGGGTCCCGCCCCCCAGGTTGAGAACCACTGGTCTAGATGCTATTGCCATCTGGTGGGACCCAGGGGAAGAGCCTTCTCTGTGGCAGCCCCAACCCTCTAAAATCAGGCAGGCATGCATAGGTGGCATGAAGAGCTCTCTTGGCAGGCATGTGAGCCGTTGACCAGCTCAGCTCTACTGTGCATGTAAGCATGTCTCTCATTGGCCAGCTAATTTTTGGGTTGGACCCAAGCATGCTTTCTCCTCACTTTCAGCGGCTCCTTCCTTCCCAGATCTCTGGAGATTCTGCCCCAGTGTTGTTTGGCTTCTCCCCTCACACCTCCATTTGGTGATGGGAGCAGTAATGGGCAGCCAAAATTTTTATTGCCACACTGTGGGTGCAGCTTATTTTGTGGGTGTGGCTTAATGGTCATATGACTGGGTAGGAGTGGCTTGCCGGTCATGTGATCGGGTAGGAATGGCTTGAACAATCATCATCGTCCAAGTGAACTTTTAAGTCCTCGACTTATAACCTTACCAGTGTCACTCGCTGGGGTGATAATTTGCTTTGTGTTTCCCACGCTCCCCTTCCTGGGTCACCCCCCCACCTCAGGCTGGGTAGCTAGGTGAACGAGTGCTGCCAGAAACACAAATGCTGCCCGCACCTTCTTGCACCTCAGGCGGGAGGTGACTGCGTGAGGCTGAAGTGGAGATGGGCAGGAGAGAGAGAAGTTCGTCTGAGGCCAGGAAGGAGGAAAGAGGAAAAAGCAAGGAGCCCAGATGCCGCCACAGAAGCAGCAGCAGAGAAAAAAAGGAGAACTGAGCCGAGACCAGTAATCCAGGAAGTGACAGCCGCCGATCAGCTGGAGCTGTACGCGCATCTTCATTTCCGCCAGTGGAACTGCGTTCCACCCTGTCCTGCCTGCTGCCCATCTCTGGATGGGAGGCTTTTTCCTCCTCCCACCACTATTTTTGGTTGTGATGCCAAAATGGGGTGGCATGAGTGTATGCACAGGGAGTCATGTGCATATATGAAGGGGCAGAACATGAAGGAGGGGTATTGCATTATGGATGTCGGCACTCATTGAAGGGCTACCCAAATGTTTTTCTTTTGTTTGTTTGTTTGTTTGTTTGTTTATATATATATATATATATGATGGTCTTGGTATATTTGGGTTTAAATTTGGAAATTTCTGGCGACATTTCGACGAGGTCCCACTCGTCATCTTCAGGCTGGTGTTTCTATCCTTGTTCTAGGGTGAACAAGGACAGAAACACCAGCCTGAAGATGACGAGTGCTGCCCCTCTCTGTAGACTTGGGGTGGCTCACAACATACAATAGAACAATTCACAACAAATCTAATAAATTTAAAAAACATTTTAAAAACCCCATTATTAAGAACGTTTCTACTTAAGAACCTGGTCACGGAACGAATTAAGTTCTTAAGTAGAGGTACCACTGTGTTTTTATTTGTGATACATACACAGCAGGTCACAGAGCCTTTCTGTGCCTTTTATTCTGCTTTCATAAATTCAGAATCTTTCAGTGCCAAACTATATTGCATCGTCCTAGCGATTGCCATTGTAATAACTTTGCATAGCTCAGTTTGTTTTACAGTTAAAACAACATAGCCATTATGTCGCAAACAATGCGTGTGCCATCCAGCTTTTGCATAGAGCCTCATTGTTTGGCATGTGACAAGCTGAAGAGAAAAAGAAAGTCTGTCTGTAGTTAAGGTGTTTTTCATACAATTCCAGCAAATGGAAATGGGCTCTAATTTATGGCATCCAGCCATTAAAACTGTTAATCAAGCAGAACAAAAATAGACGCCCATGCTCCTTTTCAAGGACTGGAGATTGCTACACCTAGGAGCATGCTTCACATTGTGAAAACATTACCATGAGACATATCAGCTTTGTTATGAATGCCAAAGCTCTGATTGGTTTCCTACTTTGCTGTCCTTGGACTTTACTGGAAAGGAAGAAGAGATAAGAATTCACTGGAACAGACACCATTGAATCTCAAGGCATAGGTTCTGTATTCAATGAGTCACGGATAGGCGGCAATTGGCAATGTCTCAAGAATTCCATTCTTCAGGATGACGTCAGTGCAATCCAGCTTAAAGGCAAACATATAATACTGTATTCATATAAACAAGCACATATTTACGTAATTGATTCCACTTGAATTCTTGTCCCAACTCAGCATGGAGTACTTTTATGCTTGGAGAGAGCTAATGATCATGGAGCAAAACCAGCAAGGAAGGGTTAGCGGTGGGATATACTGCATTTCTGTATTTCTCAGCAGCTGCTTGATAATGTAAAATCTGATTTTAAAAACATAGAAACATAGAAGACTGACGGCAGAAAAAGACCTCATGGTCCATCTAGTCTGCCCTTATACTATTTTTTGTATTTTATCTTAGGATGTTATCTATGTTTATCTCAGGCATGTTTAAATTCAGTTATTGTGGATTTACCAACCATGTCTGCTGGAAGTTTGTTCCAAGGATCTACTACTCTTTCAGTAAAATAATATTTTCTCATGTTGCTTTTGATCTTTCCCCCAACTAACTTCAGATTGTGTCCCCTTGTTCTTGTGTTCACTTTCCTATTAAAAACACTTCCCTCCCGAACCTTATTTAACCCTTTGACATATTTAAATGTTTCGATAATGTCCCCCCTTTTCCTTCTGTCCTCCAGACTATACTGATTGAGTTCATTAAGTCTTTCCTGATGTGTTTTATGCTTAAGACCTTCCACCATTCTTGTAGCCTGTGTTTGGACCCGTTCAATTTTGTCAATATCTTTTTGTAAGTGAGGTATCCAGAACTGAACACAGTATTCCAAATGTGGTCTCACCAGTGCTCTATATAGTGGGATCGCAATCTCCCTCTTCCTGCTTGTTATACCTCTAGCTATGCAGCCAAGCATCCTACTTGCTTTTCCTACCGCCCGATCACACTGCTCACCCATTTTGAGACTGTCAGAAATCACTACCCCTAAATCCTTCTCTTCTGAGGTTTTTGCTAACACAGAACTGCCAATACAATACTCAGATTGAGGATTCCTTTTCCCCAAGTGCATTATTTTACATTTGGAAACATTAAACTGCAGTTTCCATTGCTTTGACCATTTATCTAGTAAAGCTAAATCATTTACCATATTACAGACGCCTCCAGGAATATCAACCCTATTGCACACTTTAGAGTCATCGGCAAATAGGCAAACCTTCCCTACCAAACCTTCCCCTATGATTTTGGCATTGCACTTAAGACATTGAAAATGCACACCTGCGTTTGGATCTTTAGATATGGAAGTATTTAGCTAAAATGTGCATCTGTGTTTGAACTGTTGCTATAGGGATGCATCTTTTGTGAAGAGGGAGTAGGAGCAAAGCAGATGTTCCGTCTAAGCACAAACGTGAAACATCCATGAAGCAACTGCACTCTCTTCGTCCATGATGTAAAACTATTCAACACCACAGACAATGTTTCTGCCCTACAAAAAGATCTTGACTACGTGCCAGAATGGCCAAACAATTGGCAACTCCAAATCTCAACCAACAAATGCTCTGTCCTACACATTGGGGGGGGGGGAATCAGAACACAAACTACAAGCTTGTCTCCATGCCTCCAAGTCACAAATCACTAAATTGTCACAATCCATCCAGCTGCTAACAATTCCACAGCCTTTTATAGTTTGTAAATTTTCTTTTTATCAAAAAGAAAAATCCAGTTAAAAATTCAAGTCCTTCTGTTCCTTTTGCTGTCGATATCTATTCAAGTCCATTCTTATCCAAAACATTCCAATCATTTTCTCTCCAACAATAACAACTTTAAATCTGTTTTTAAATTTCCCCCATTTTTAGGCTTTCAAATCTTTCAAGGTCAGCAGCTGGGCAAGTCTCCATAAAGCTATTAAATCATTGCAGTAATTCCTCTAACCACCAGATGGTATCCTCTGTTCCGACCTCCCAGCTCTGCCTTTCCTGTTTTAATTTTTCCATTATTTTTTAAATCAAGTCTGATTTTCAAGTTGTTTCCTCCAAATTTTATCATCCAAATTTCTTATGCCTTCTCCAATCTTTTAAAACACAGTTCCCAATCTTTGATAATTGGGGTTTAGTTGTAGATCCCTTTAATCTCGTTACTCCTTTGTATCCATGTGTTAAGTAGCTGCTTCTTAATTTCCGGTCCTTTTGTTCCCCTTAAAACAAACAATGTCATTTGGCGGGCCCCAGGGGAAGAGCCTTCTCTGTGGTGGCCCCGACACTCTGGCATCAACTCCCCCCAGAGATTAGAACAGCCCCCACCCTCCTTGTCTTTTGCAAATTACTCAAGACCCACCTTTATCGCCAGGCATGGGGGAGTTAAGATATTCCTTCACCCCTAGGCCATTACAAGTTATGCATGGTATGTTTGTGTGTATGTTTGGTCTTATAATAAGGGTTTTTAGTTGTTTTATTAATTGGATTGTTACATGCTGTTTTTATCATTGTTGTTAGCTGCCCCGAGTCTGCGGAGAGGGGCGGCATATAAATCCAATTAATAATAATAATAATAATAATAATAATAATAATAATAATAATAAAATGCTTTTTTTAGCTTTCCATTTGGCAATGTCACTCACCTGCCTCAGTTTCTTCACCTCTCCAGTACCTGACTCAATTCAACCCTTTTGAAGTGACTGCCGCAGCTAAGACAACATTTAAAAGTTGTCTTCCATTGCCACCATCCGAGGAGACTGAGCCAGCTCCTGGGGTGGGGGGGATGTCACCTCCACACCCAGTCCACCGGCAAGTGCTCTTTTTGTTCCCTACCTCTACAGGGTGGTTCTGACCTGGTTCTGGATGAACCAGGTCTCCAAACAGCACGTGGAGTTCCCCTATGAAGCCAGGGGAAACTCCATGGTGCCGTGGCATTGGTCACGCCCTTCTCCAAGACAATTGATTGTCACTTAACCAATCCTTCTTGTTTTTTCCTGTTTGTTAGAAGCAGGGTGGGGAAAACTGTTTCCTAAAGAATTGGTTGCAGCAACTGCATTAGAAAAAGCACTGTACAGACAACTGCACAGAAAAAGCTAGCTGAGGAGTTCTGGGAGTTGAAGTCCACAAGTCTTAAAGTGGCCAAAGTTGGAGACCCCTGTCCTAAACTTTGATGTCAGTAATCCATAGTTAATAAAACTGTTCAGTTTAATTAATTAATTTGCTGCCCACCTGACTATCCAAAATGATTCTTTGAACCAAACAAAATGCTCCTGTTTGGGCTGAACTGTTGGCAAAAAATCGAGATGACAAGCCAGCAGGATTAAGATTTACAAAGGTTAAGCAAGTACACTTTTGTATGAGTTACATAAGGCTCAACTAAAGGAGGAAGACCTCTTATGGACCTTCCTTTTTAAGGAGATGACTCCCAACAGTTAAGCAGAGTGTGCAGTCAGACCAGAGCCTGAAACCACTTAATTGAGAAATTTTACCTAGGTAGTATGCTCACCATAAGATTTTCTCCAGAGATAATAGGTACAGCTCCTCATTTCACATTTACTGAAATGCCACACTTATCACTTGTTGAAATTAAACATACCATATTTTTCAGAGTATAAGATAGAAACATAGAAACATGGATGTCTGACGGCAGAAAAAGACCTCATGGTCCATCTAGTCTGCCCTTATACTATTTTCTGTATTTTATCTTAGGATGGATATATGTTTATCCCAGGCATGTTTAAATTCAGTTACTGTGGATTTATCTACCACGTCTGCTGGAAGTTTGTTCCAAGGATCTACTACTCTTTCAGTAAAATAATATTTTCTCATGTTGCTTTTGATCTTTCCCCCAACTAACTTCAGATTGTGTCCCCTTGTTCTTGTGTTCACTTTCCTATTAAAAACACTTCCCTCCTGGACCTTATTTAACCCTTTAACATATTTAAATGTTTCGATCATGTCCCTCCTTTTCCTTCTGTCCTCCAGACTATACAGATTGAGTTCATTAAGTCTTTCCTGATACGTTTTATGCTTAAGACCTTCCACCATTTTTGTAGCCTGGCTTGGGACCCCTTCAATTTTATCAATATCTTTTTGTAGGTGAGGTCTCCAGAACTGAACACAGTATTCCAAATGTGGTCTCACCAGTACTCTATATAGCGGGATCGCAATCTCCCTCTTCCTGCTTGTTATACCTCTAGCTATGCAGCCAAGCATCCTACTTGCTTTTCCTACCGCCCGATCACACTGCTCACCCATTTTGAGACTGTCAGAAATCACTACCCCTAAATCCTTCTCTTCTGAGGTGTTTGCTAACACAGAACTGCCAATACAATACTCAGACTGAGGATTCCTTTTCCCCAAGTGCATTATTTTACATTTGGAAACATTAAACTGCAGTTTCCATTGCTTTGACCATTTATCTAGTAAAGCTAAATCATTTACCATATTACAGACGCCTCCAGGAATATCAACCCTATTGCACACTTTAGAGTCATCGGCAAATAGGCAAACCTTCCGTACCAATTATAATTCAGAAATTATAATTCAATGTATCTGGTAGGGAAAGTGGCTCTTATCAGACACTATTCCACTGTAAAGACATGATGCAGGCTTGATCTTAAAATCAGTCAGGTTATAACCAGTGATGGGTTGCTCCTGGTTCAGCTCGGTTCTCCAAACTGGTAGTAACAGTGGCAGGTGCACAAAAAGATTATCCTCTTTTATGCCCTGTGGACATACAATCCCATCTCTCTTTATGAGACACCTCCCATTTACAAATGTGGTCTCAAATCCTGGCTTGTCTAAATTAGAGACACTCAGCAAATTTTGCTCCATTTCAGGCAGACATAATACACCATTAAACACAATTTCCAGATATGGAATTTGCACAGTGCTTCTTACAATGACCTTAGCCTTCTGGCCATTTGCCAAGGCTACTGCATCTCAAGCAGCTGGAACTATTCTGAACAACAATTTAGAATTATTAACAATAGGTTGACTTGCCCCACTGTCTATCAACCATTTGTCTCTGCTATTGCAGTAACCAACTTTTGCAACAATTTGTCCATCAGTATATTGTCCACCTTGCAAATAATTTTTTTTCCAAATAACTTTTTCTTTCCAAACATCATTCTTTAAATGTGACATTTCATCACAAATGAAGCAATGCTGTAATCTGATCCCTTGGCTGAACATTTTCAATCTATGGAAACGTCCATTGTTCTGTCTCTGCTCCTTGGGCCTCCAACACCCAAGGTTTCACCCAGGTTGTTTAATACTAACAACACCTTTTGGGATTCAGGAATATTCATTCCACACTGTTCCAATTCCCTGAACAGAGTTTGCATTTGCAATAAATGTCTTTCCACAGATTAACCTGGTTGCAGACATATCTTTTGCTTGATAATTGCAGAATATTGCATACTGGCATATTCACATGCACAGCTCTTAATTTTAGCAAGACCTCATTTGCAGTCTTTAAATCAGCTACATTCATTATGATTTTTCTGATCTTCAGCTGCAAAAATTTGTGGTGGATTTTCTATCATGTACCGCAGCTTCTTATCCTTCAGGACAAATTCCATCTTTGCAGCCCAAATTATATAGTTCTTCTGCCCCAAACGAGGCACAGAGCACTCTTTAAATTCAACAGCAGTCATCCTGCAATTTTTCTCTGCCTTGATCTTCTTAAAACACAATGCAGTCTTTCCATGTGCTATAGACCATGGATTCATGACCTATTAAAGTTGTTGCAAAATCAAAACCAGAAGCATATAGATGATTGATTGAGCTGGATTCAATAACTTCTTTATAAACATAATAACAAATGAATTTATAATACCTTTAGCAGATTATTTCTTCAAGTAAATACAAACAGGAGTTAGTTTCATTTCAGCAGAGAGTACAGAGAGGAGAGAGAACGGAAAGGACTGGAGCCATACCCAGCCTTAAGCTTAAGTTTTAGTTTTGATTCTCTGCACAGACTCAGAAGTGGTTATCTCCCATTGGCTGACTTAGTTGCTATGCCTATTCATTGGCTGACCTTCTTAACACTGGCTCTCCCAGATGAATATTCTAACACTGTCTTACACATTGGCAACAAAAATCATAACACCAAATACAAGCTGGGTGCATATGACCTTGTAGACGACCCTCACTCTGTCAAGGACCTAGGAGTACTCATCTCAAACAGCATTGCCAAAAAGGCATTAAGAATTGTTAAATTAATTTTGTGAAGCTTCTTCTCTGTAACATTGTACTGCAAACTATGGCATACAAAACTTTTGCCAGACCAATCCTTGAATATAGCTCATCTGCCTGGAATCCATGCTGAATATCAGATATTAATACAATTGAGCAGATCCAGAGGTATTTCATAAGAAGAGTACTTCACTCCTTTGCCCACAATTAGATTCCTTATGACACCAGGCTCGAAATGTTGGGGTTGGACAACCTGGAACTACACCGCCTACAGTCCGACCTAAGCATAGTACACAAAATTGTCTGCTACAATGTCCTACCTGTCAACAACTACTTCAGCTTCAGCCACAACATATCTATTTTTGGTCATGAGCAAGGCCCTGCATGTACTTTGGCAATGAAGTTTAGATCAGGGGTCTCCAACCTTGGCAACTTTAAGACTTGTGGACTTCAAGTCCCAGAGTTCCTCAGCCAGCTTTGACTCCTGGTTTAGATTATTCTGATTCAGGACTTGACTATGTCCTGATCTATTGTACAGCACAAACAATTGGTCAACGTTGATGATAAGAACAGGAAAAACCTCTCCTCTCTGCTCCCAGATACATATACAAATGCATGAAAATGGAGTTTTTAGTCCACACCCAATGCAAATGTAATCAACTTTATTCTTCAGAATATACATTCTATTTTGTTTCTTTATTTTGTCTAAATGTTAACAATTCTACTAGAAGTTCAAAAACATCTCTAAACTAGACATAGGAATAGCATTCCCAAGGTTTAAAAATAACAGCTGAAAAATTCTGAGAATGCAGTTTGGAATTTTTCAAAGGAAGGAAAAAAAGAATAAGATCTTTGATAGATGCATTCAATCGTCTTGCATCAGTTCAGTTGCTCCTATTTACTCCAGGAATTAAACTCATGCTCAATATTGGTCAGCTGAGCAGCATCAGGAGAAGCATTTTCCTCATTCTTTGATGCTGGGATTACAGTTCTTGGAATTTCTTGCCAACTGATGAGATTGGGGTGGACTGAAATGGCTTGTATAAAGTCTACCTATCTACAAGTAGTCCTTGTTATATGTCCACAACTGGGACAGCAAGTCAGTTGTTAAACAAAGAGGTCGTTAAGTAGAACTGCAAAACTGTGATTGTGTTTATGATCTTAATTCAGCTTTTCTTAGCTTTACAGACCTCTTTCCCTCCCTACCTCCTCTCTCTCAAAAACACCCACCCAGTGAAGGGCTATCAAAATTTTTACTACCACATTTTGGGCGCGGCTTATGCAGGACACCCTGCATTTTCCTTCAATATCTTTTAGTACAAATTGGGTGCTCTGGGGTGGAGCTCCATTTTTGCTACCCCACTGCGTCCCTCCCCCCTGGTCCTGGCAGTAGACCACCCCTGCACACACATATCTAAAGTTTGGATAATTTACATTAAAGAGCAATACATTTACTTCATTTTAAAAAAATGTTCTCAGCAGAACTGTAAATTGATTAAAGTTTATTAGAGGATGATAGGTTGGATTTTAAAAGACAATATGATTAGTTGTTGTAAAAATTTAGGAAAAGAAATAGATTTAGATACATGGGAATAGGTCTGGACATACAATTGGAAAATAACCAAATCGGTTTCTTTTAAAGAAAATCAAATTAAGATGTTTTGTAGATGGCATTTGCCACCTAATAGAATTTCAAAGATGTTCCCAAGTACATCGCCCAATTGTTGGCAATGTAAAAAAGAAATTGGTACATATTTTCATTTATGGTGGACATGTAATGACTTTTAAGCCCTGCATGGCATTGGACCAGAATACATCCGGAACCGCCTTCCGTCGCACGAATCCCAGCGGCCAATAACGTCCCACAGAGTTGGCCTTCTCCGGTCCCGTCGACTAAACAATGTCGTTTGGTGGGCCCCAGGGGAAGAGCCTTCTCTGTGGCGGCCCCGGCCCTCTGGAATCATCTCCCCCCAGAGATTAGAACGGCCCCCACCCTCCTTGTTTTTCGCAAATTACTCAAGACCCACCTTTATCGCCAGGCATGGGGGAACTGAGACATCCTCCCCCAGGCTTTTATATTTTATGTTTGATATGTATGTGTTGTATGGTTTTAAATTGTAGGGGTTTTAGATATGTTTTATTTTAATATTAGATTTGTCTCACTGTTATATTGTTTTTGTATTACTGTTGTGAACCGCCCCGAGTCTTCGGAGAGGGGCGGCATACAAATCTAATTAATCATAATCATAATCATAATCATAATCATAATCATAATCATAATCATAATCATAATCATAATCATAATCATAATCATAATCATAATCATAATCATAATCATAATCATAATCATAATCATAATCATAATCATAATCATAATCATAACCATAACCATAACCATAACCATAACCATAATCATAATCATAATCATAATCTTGGAATAAGGTGGAAAGATGGCTAAGAGAAATAACAGAACAAGAAATTAGGAAGACTCCAGAATTTTTTTTATTAGGTATCACAAATAATAAATATAAAAAAGAAATATATTATCTAATAATTCACATTTTAGTAGCTGCAAGGATTGTTTTCGCACAAAGATGGAAAGAAATGGAAATCCCCAAAGATTAAGAGGTTTTTAGTAAGATTAGGGAATGCGCAGAATTAGATATGATGACAAGGCGGTTGAATAACCAAGTAGAAACAAAATTGTATAAAACTTGGCAGAAGGTCTATACTTGGTGGAATAAAAGAAATGCTTAAAGATGTTAAAATAAAGAGTTAAATTGTTAAATTTACTATATAGAATATATTATATAAATATATTTTTAGAAAAGTTTACTTTTCTGAATTGATCTAAACTATAATTAGTTTTCCCTTTTTGTATTAAGAAGACTTCAATACTGAGCGGAGCAATTGTAGCTCCTTTTTATGTTATGTGTTATGTTATGTTATGTTAATTAATTAAATATTAGATTTGTTACATTGTATCATTATTGCTGTGAGCCGCCCCGAGTCTGCGGAGAGTTGCGGCATACAAATCTGATAAATAAATAAATAAATAAAATATGTCTATTTTATGTTTGTTCGACATGTCATGTATTTTATTCTGAAAATTAAAAAAAATTTTTTAAAAAAAAATAAAGTTGTAATTTTATGACCACTTATATGGAAATTAGTTACTGTGAAATCAATGGGGCATACTTAGTAAATGTGTATAGAATTATGTTGTAATTTTGATAATAGGATTTCCCCCCAACTATCATCACTTTTCCCTTTTTGATTTCTTCCTTCTGTCCAGTGCATAGAGTATAAAAAAGACTATAACATACAGTAACAAAGTATAGTGGTACCTCTACTTAAGAACTTAATTCGTTCTGTGACCAGGTTCTTAAGTAGAAACGTTCTTAAGTAGAAGCAATTTTCCCCATAGGAATCAATGTAAAAGCAAATAATGCATGCAAACCTAGTAGGAAAGAAATAAAAGCTTGGAATTTGGGTAGGAGAAGGAGGAAGAAGAGGAAGATAGTTGCTGCTGAAGCAAGAAAGCGAGGTGAGGGGAATCAAAAAAATCCAAAACTTTAAGGCTTAAAAGAAAAAAGAGGGACCCTGAGACAGCACCCAGAGAAAGGAAAACGCTCCGTTCGCTCTGGGCTGCCAAAGCCTCCTTAAGTGCCACTAAAAGGCTCCCCTGGCAGCCCAGAAAAGTCCAAGATGGCCGGGATTAAAGGGGGAATGGCAGGAAACTGGCAGGGGCTTTGTGCTGCTCTCAAATTTCCTGGGAAATTTTTCCAGGCTTGGGTTCTTAAGTAGAAAATGGGTCTTGAAAACAGGCAAAAAAATCTTGAACACCCAGTTCTTATCTAGAAAAGTTCTTAAGTAGAGTCGTTCTTACGTAGAGGTACCACTGTACTGAAAATAATATTTATCTTACGTAAAGGATGAAGTCATATTTTGGTCTCATAATGCAGAGAGACCAAAATCATGCAACCAGTTGATTACTATTCTTTTTTCAACTTCCTAGACAACTAGACACAAGAACAGGTTTTTTCCGAACGCCATCACTCTACTAAACAAATAATTCCCTCAACAGTCAGACTTTCTACTAAATCTGCACTTCTATTCTACTAGTTTTTCTCATCATTCCTATCACCCATTTCCTCCTATGTTGATTGTATGACTAACTTGTTGCTTATATCCTAAGATTTTTATTAATATTGCTTCTTTATTGCTTATTTGACCCCTATGACAATCATTAAGTGTCGTACCACATGATTCTTGACAAATGTATATTTTATTTTATGTACGCTGAGAGCATATCCACCAAGACAAATTCCTTGTGTGTCCAATCACACCTGGCCAATAAAATTCTATTCTATTCTATTCTATTCTATTCTATTCTAACATCTGAGAGACATCCCAATGTGAAAATTGCAGAGATTGATGTGCAGATATAATTTTAATATATTTCAGTAGTCTTTGTCTCTTACAACTGTTTTTAACTACCAATTTCCCAAAGGTCATAACTGAGTTCATTAACTGTGACAATTTTGCTAATTTAAAAAATGTTTTCATTTAAACTCACTTTTCCTCCAAAAACCTCAAGCAATTTGAATGATTGTTTGCTATTTTTATCTTGTCAGCAATGGTCTAAGATAGATTAGACTGAAAAATCTAATTAATTAAATGCAGCCAGGAATTTTAATGTTGACACCTCTAATAGCAATCCAAACATTGATCTTCCCACCAGTTTGTTCCCAGTTCTGTCTATTGCTGCTGTCACTTAAGCTGAATGCAACCTAGTCATTGTCCTATTATTTAACATACTCAGGGAGAAGTTCTCCACAACTTGCTTCAAAGTTCAAAAGCCGTGAGATTAAGAAACAGCTCAAAGTCTGTAGCGGCTGGTTGAATTGAACGAATTTAGGTGCCAGCTATTTGTGAACAATTTGCCACGCAGTCAAACTCCCCTTCTTTTACTTTCTCTACTTCTTAAAATCAGCTACGGTGAAATTAATAAAGATAAGATCCTTCACTTACCATTGTTGAGAAAACTCTGCACTTGCTTGCCTTCTCGGCAATTGCTCTTTTACAAGAGGAACATTTTCTCCTTCCTTTGCTTGGAACTTCCTATTTTGAACATTCAGTGGTTTTTATCCAGCAACTAAAGGAAAAACTAATCCGCACAATCCATGCTTTGCATATTGTGAGCTGGCATCCACACAGTGTGTAGCAAGAGCTTGAAAATACACCATGCGGTTTAAAAAGAAAGGACTGGTGGAAGTAGAGGTTAGTAGTTGTAACATCTCTAGAAATAAGAAGTGCACCTTGTTACGTACACACAAACCATTGCCTTTTCTCCTTAAAACTAGTACTTATTTTGAGATTTTAAAGAAAGAATTTCTCATAGCAGAGCCTTTGGCCAGTGTTGGCAAACCTTTTTTCCTCGGGTGGTGAAAGAGTGTGCATGCATGTGCGAGTGTCCACATCTATAGTTCAATGCCCGGGGAGGGCGAAAACAGCTTCCCCAACCCCTCTGGAGGCTGGAAATGGCCTGTTTCCAAACATCTGTAGGCTAGGCCCAGTAGGCTTGGGTTTCGTCTTCTTCACTCTCCAAAGGCTTTCCTGGAGCCAGGGAAGGGTAAAAACGCACTCCCCCATCCGCCCTGGAGGCTCTCTGGAAGCCAAAAACGCCCTCCTAGAGCCTCTTTGTGAGCCAAAAATCAGCTGGCCGGCACACACATGCATGTTGGAGCTGAGCTAGGGCAATGGCTCATGTACCAGCAGATATGGGTCTGCGTGCCACCTGTGGCACCGGTGCCATAGGTTCGCCATCACTGCCTTAGGCCCACAATAGGTCTTCTCCCTTTTATCTGGAGACTGTCTGTTCATCTTAACCAAACAGCTCACTTTAAGATCTTCCTTTGTCACATTAAAATGTCAGCTTCAGGGTTGCTTGCCTTTGTACATCCTGCAGTTTGTTTAATTTTGCAACATGGAAAAATAATTTGTAATTTGTGGGGTTCATGCAGGATAATAATATAAACTGTAAATCAGGTGAAGTAATATCCGGGAGGCCAAGAGCTTCGTTAAATTCTTTTGCAGGATCCTAGAGTAGATGGGACCACATATGGGTGGTTTTTTTTACTATTACCGTATTTTCGGTGTATAAGATGTACCATTTTCCTCCCTAAAAGAGGCTGATAATTTGGGTGTGTCTTATACTCTGAATGTAGCTCCCCCACCCAGCCCTGACTAGCTGCTAATGATCTTCCCAGCTATTACCTTGTAGGCTTTTCATTGTTTCTCTCTGTGAAGAATGCTTTCCAAGCCTTAAGTCTTTGCAGGGTTTTTCTTTTATTGCTCTAACTTGCTCCAAGTAAGTTTCTTTCCAGCTCTAACCAGGTGCTAACAATGTTCCCAGATCTTACAACTTGCAATCTCTTTCACTGTTACTCTCTGTGAGGAATATTTTCCAAACCCTGTCTTTGATTTTTTTTCATTCTCTATTTGTTCCAAATGTTTCTTTCCAACTCTAACCAGGTGCTAACAATGTTCCCAGCTTTTACGGGATTGCAAGTTCTTTCATTGCTACTCTCTGCCAATAATGTTTTCCAAACCCTGACTTTGTAGATGTTTTTTCCATTGGTCTCACTTGCTCCAAATGTTTCTTTACTGCCCTAACCAGGTGCTAATGGTGTTCCCAGCTCTTACCTACTTGCCAGTTCTTTCATTGTTACTGTCTGCAAAGAATGTTTTCCAAGCCCTGAGTCTTTGCAGGTTTTTTTCCCATTGCTCTACTTGCTCTGACTGTTTCTTTCTAGATGCTAATGATGTTCCTAGCTCTTAATGGCTTACAAGCTCTTTCATTGTTACTCTCTCTGAATAAGGTTTTTCTTAAGCCCTAACCAGGGGATAAAATAATGTGCTGAAGCTGACCAAACTAAGACGCTAGCCAGATGAATACCTGGTAGGCAGATTCTTTTCTCTATTTTCCTCCCCAAAAACTAAGGTGCATCTTATACCCCCGAAAAATATGGTATTTATTTACTTTGTTCCAGTAAATAAAGCCTTTTCCCTCTTAAATACCCATAGCCCACCACAATGGGGCAAAAATTGATCCTACACTGGTTATATAAACTGGCCATGCTATCAAAGGTTCTCTTTAAATCCCTGATGGCACAAATCTTTATTCTAAATGGAAATAATTTGTTCTCACTTTACCTTATAGCCATTCCCCATAAATGTATTTATCATTTTATTATCCTGCTTTGCTTTCCATGCAACCATTAACCACTGTGATTAGCTCTGTCTTTTCAGATGGACCGCTCATAACATTATTGGTGAAAAGACGTCCTTTAGCTATCGACTTTTCCCATTTTGATTATTTTTTCCAGTGGGGAAAGAAAAAGATAAGATAGCAGAAGACGATAGGAAAACAGGAGGGAAGTAAGAACTCTGAACTTAGACACACTGCAAAAGAGACAAAAGAATTGCATAATAAAAGCTTTGTGCTGCACATCCTTCGTCAAACAGGAAGGGCGTAAATGTTCAAAATAAAGTCAAATACAAATTTCAAATCTATTGATCTCAACAATCTTTGAATGTTACCACATGCAGGCAACAGTTTTGGTCTTACCTGTATACCACATTCATATCATAGAAACATAGAAACACAGAAGACTGAGGGCAGAAAAAGACATCATGGTCCATCTAGTCTGCCCTTATACTATTTCCTGTATTTTATCTTAGGATGGATCTATGTTTATCCCAGGCATGTTTAAATTCAGTTACTGTGGATTTACCAACCAAGTCTGCTGGAAGTTTGTTCCAAGGATCTACTACTCTTTCAGTAAAATAATATTTTCTCATGTTGCTTTTGATCTTTCCCCCAACTAACTTCCCCTTGTTCTTATGTTAACTTTCCAATTAAAAACACTTCCTCCCTGGACCTTATTTAACCCTTTAACATATTTAAATGTTTCGCTCATGTCCCCACTTTTCCTTCTGTCCTCCAGACTATACAGATTGAGTTCTTTAAGTTAAGTCTTTCCTGATACGTTTTATGCTTAAGACCTTCCACCATTCTTGTAGCCCGTCTTTGGACCCGTTCAATTTTGTCAATATCTTTTTGTAGGTGAGGTCTCCAGAACTGAACACAGTATTCCAAATGTGGTCTCACCAGCACTCTATATAGCGGGATCATAATCTCCCTCTTCCTGCTTGTTATACCTCTAGCTATGCAGCCAAGTATCCTACTTGCTTTCCCTACTGCCTGACTGCACTGTTCACTCATTTTGAGACTGTCAGAAATCACTACCCCTAAATCCTTCTCTCTATCAAGAATGATGTGAACTGAGTACAAGTGCTTTAAACAATATCCTTACAATACACTAGTAATTTCAGAGAAAGCTGGTCACTGAACAGGAAAAAAAAAGATTGTGACTATTGGCATGTTCTCAACCTTTCTAATGCTGCAACCCCTTAATACAGTTCCTCAGGTTGTGGTGACCGCCAACCATAAAATTATTTTTGTTCCCAGAGCTTAAAGTGTTAAAATGGATGTATTAAAATATTTTGTCACTGGATTTGGGTGGCCTAGTCGAAGGGCTATACCAGTGATGGTGAACCTATGGCATGGGTGCCACAGGTGGCACGTGGAGCCATATTTGCTGGCACGCGAGCTGTTGTCCTAGCTCAGCTCCAATGTGTGTGTGTGTGCTGGTCAGCATATTTTTGTCTCACACAGACACTCTGGGAGGGCATGTTTGGTTTCCAGAGAGTCTCTGTGGGGATGGGAGAGGGCATTTTTAACCTTCCCTCAGCTCCAGGGAAGGATTTGGAACCTGGGGAGGGTGAAACACGAGCCTACTGGATCCACCAGAAGTTTGGAAACAACTTTCCAGCCTCCAAAGGGCCTCCAGCGGGTATAGGAAGCTGTTTTGCCCTTCCAAGGCATTGAATTATTGATGTGGGCACTCGCGCATGTACAATAGTGCACGCCCATGCTTTTTCGGCACCTGAGGAAAAAAAGGTTCACCATCACTGGGCTATCCATTCAAGGAATGGGAGGTTCTATGGGGCACATGGTTTTTCTTTTCTCTGTACAAGAGATCATGATACTAGGGTTAATAAAGCAATTTTTAAAACAGCATGAAGGATGTTCTTCAAACTACCAATGACTAATTCACACATCTTTTCTGGTATTTGAAGACTAGGTTCTATGGATAGATCTCCATAAGTGAAAGATGCACTTGAGGGACAGCAATTGCTCTCATGGGGCTGCTAATGCATCCTATGACTCTGAGAAAATTGTATTTTCTAGTCCTCAACATAAAAACTTTGCACCCAGCAGACCAAATTTCCATGGGGATTTACATCTTTTGTACAATGACATTGTCATGCAAATACCATACTTTGTTCTAATTATATACTGTACTTCTGCATTTAGTGTACATTGGATAATAATGGATATCACCTAACTCTCTCAGTGGTTTCATTATAATATGTACTCAGAAAAAAATGACTACTAAATGCTGCAATAAAAATTTGGTGGGACAAGAAAAACAGCCAAACAGGATATTACATGCAGTGAAGGGCTGCTCGTCTTTGGGGCTATCGGTGCACCCTCCAAGGATGTTGCAGGTCGGTGCACATCCAGTGGGTGTGCACGCACCTATCTGCACAAGAGTTGACTTCTGAACATACACAGCAAACTTTTGTGTGAGGACATGTTCATGAGCGAGCGTGATTTTGGCAATTTTCGCCAATATTTTTGCTCGCAGAAGCAAAAAATCTGTCGCGCGAGCATCCTCATGCAAGATTTCTCTTGCTGCGCATGCCCAGAAGCCAAATCTCACACGGGGCACATGAGCAGCTGCATGCGCATCCCAGAATTCCCTATCAGGGTGGAGCACCGGACCGTGGAAGCAGCAGCCCATCACTGATTATATGGCTATAAAATTTTATATTTCTTTGTGTTTGTACCAATACGTCTTTCTCCCTTTCTCTCACCCGTCTGCTTTGAATAAAACATTTGGCTGATTAACTGGCACCCTCATCAGGAGAAACATTTTATTGTAGGCTCAATATGTATGTTATGATATACAGTATTAAGAAGCTTCTGCTTTAAAACCAAAAAGAAAAGTGCAGCCCCACGAAACCCTGACTTTCTTCCTCTCCATAATTTTAGCTTTCTTCACTTTCGAGACAAAATAGGTTGATAACGGCCATGCATCTTTTACAATCTGTTTCTGATGGAATAATAAAATATTTACTGTAGTGACACAAAAGTGAAAAAAGAAATTTTGGGGAAGTAAAGTGGAAAGTGTATGACACAGAGCTGCCTTAAAAAAAACCCCAAAAGTAGTCTCATGCTTTTTTTAACATTAACTTTTCCAAGAAGTGAGACAAAATTTGGTAACAAGATCAAATCCTTACATTCATACGGAAGGTCCTGAAAATGTCACTACTGACTTATTCTTAACTTCTCTTTGGATTATTGTAAAGTATGTGTTCAAGTCATTAATCACTATGAATAGTGGTTGTTGCTAACTTTTGAAGGTTTGCAGTCCTTGTAGTAGCCTTTGCTGTTTCGTGAAATGTAGCTGCCAACTCTCTTGTATTTTGGGCCAGGGTTTTTTTTTTCCTCCGACCTGTATACCGGTGTGCTGTGCATTTTTGTGTGCACAGGTGTCCCCTTGCACAATTTTGCTTCCTTTCATGTGCAGAAGCAAAAGATTGCCCAAAATCATGCAAGGGCAAATATTATTTTTTTTAAAAAATGGAACTAGCAAAGTCAGCACTGGAGCTGTCACACACAAATTGCACAGTCAACTACCTCACTGGGGCATAACAGTACGAACCCACCTATGATTTGGGGGAGAAAGAAGATGCAGTTGCAAGAATGTTGTTTTTCCTGCAACTACTATCTAATGTTCTGTTCTGTTGCAAGATGCAGTTGCAAGAATGTTGTTTTTCCTGCAACTACTATCTAATGTTCTGTTCTGTTCTGTTGCAAGATGCAGTTGCAAGAATGTTGTTTTTCCTGCAACTACTATCTAATGTTCTGTTCTGTTCTGTTGCAAGATGCAGTTGCAAGAATGTTGTTTTTCCTGCAACTACTATCTAATGTTCTGTTCTGTTCTGTTGCAAGATGCAGTTGCAAGAATGTTGTTTTTCCTGCAACTACTATCTAATGTTCTGTTCTGTTCTGTTATGCTATGCTATGTTTTATGTTATGTTATGTTATGTTATGTTACGTTACGTTATGTTATGTTATGTTATGTTATGTTATGCTATGCTATGCTATCCTATGCTATGCTATGTTACATAGAAACATAGAAGACTGACGGCAGAAAAGGACCTCATGGTCCATCTAGTCTGCCCTTATACTATTTTCTGTATTTTATCTTAGGATGGATATATGTTTATCCCAGGCATGTTTAAATTCAGTTACTGTGGATTTACTAACCACGTCTGCTGGGAGTTTGTTCCAAGGATCTACTACTCTTTCAGTGAAATAATATTTTCTCACGTTGCTTTTGATCTTTCCCCCAACTTGATGGATGATCTCTGGCGGGCCCGGGACAGGGGTTTATCCTCTGTCCTGGTGCTTCTTGACCTCTCAGCGGCTTTCGATACCATCGACCATGGTATCCTTCTGCACCGGCTGGAGGGGTTGGGGGTGGGAGGCACTGTTCTTCAGTGGTTCTCCTCCTACCTTTCCGGTCGGTCGCAGTCGGTGTTAGTGGGGGGTCAGAGGTCGACTCCGAGGTCTCTCCCTTGTGGGGTGCCTCAGGAGTCGGTCCTCTCCCCCCTGCTATTTAATATCTACATGAAACCGCTGGGTGAGATCATCCAAGGGCATGGGGTGAGGTATCATCAGTACGCTGATGATACCCAGCTTTACATCTCCACCCCATGTCCAGTCAACGAAGCAGTGGAAGTGATGTGCCGGTGTCTGGAGGCTGTTGGGGCCTGGATGGGTGTCAACAGACTCAAGCTCAACCTGGATAAGACGGAGTGGCTGTGGGTTTTGCCTCCCAAGGACAATCCCATCTGTCCTTCCATTACCCTGGGGGGGGAACTATTGACCCCCTCGGAGAGGGTCTGCAACTTGGGCGTCCTCCTCAATCCACAGCTCACATTAGAGAACCATCTTTCAGCTGTGGCGAGGGGGGCGTTTGCCCAGGTTCGCCTGGTGCACCAGTTGCGGCCCTATCTGGACCGGGACTCACTACTCACAGTCCCTCATGCCCTCATCACCTCGAGTTTCGACTACTGTAATGCTCTCTACATGGGGCTACCTTTGAAAAGTGTTTGGAAACTTCAGATCGTGCAGAATGCAGCTGCGAGAGCAGTCATGGGCCTAGCTAGGTATGCCCATGTTTCACCAACACTCCGCAGTCTGCATTGGTTGCCGATCAACTTCCGGTCACAATTCAAAGTGTTGGTTATGACCTTTAAAGCCCTTCATGGCACTGGACCAGAATATCTCCGAGACCGCCTGCTGCCGCACGAATCCCAGTGACCGATTAGGTCCCACAGAGTGGGCCTTCTCCGGGTCCCGTCAACTAAACAATGTCGGTTGGCAGGCCCCAGCCCTCTGGAACCAACTCCCCCCGGAGATTAGAACTGCCCCTACTCTCCTTGCCTTTCATAAGCTCCTTAAGACCCACCTGTGTCGTCAGGCATGGGGGAACTGAGACATCTCCCCCGGGCATATACAATTTACGAATGGTATGTGTGTATGTATGTGTGTTTAGAAAATGGGGTTGTTAAAATGTTTTTAGTAGAAATTTAGATTTGTTGTAAACTGTTTTTTCACTTTGTTGTGAGCTGCCCCGAGTCTGCGGAGAGGGGCAGCATACAAATCTAAATAAACATAAACAAACAAACATAAACAACTAACTTCAGATTGTGTCCCCTTGTTCTTGTGTTCACTTTCCTATTAAAAACACTTCCCTCCTGAACCTTATTTAACCCTTTGACATATTTAAATGTTTCGATCATGTCCCCCCTTTTCCTTCTGTCCTCCAGACTATACAGATTGAGTTCATTAAGTCTTTCCTAATATGTTTTATGCTTAAGACCTTCCACTATTCTTGTAGCCCATCTTTGGACCCGTTCAATTTTGTCAATATCTTTTTGTAGGTGAGGTCTCCAGAACTGAACACAGCATTCCAAATGTGGTATCACCAGCACTCTATATAGCGGGATCACAATCTCCCTCTTCCTGCTTGTTATACTTCTAGCTATGCAGCCAAGCATCCTACTTGCTTTTCCTACCACCCAACCACACTGCTCACGCATTTTGAGACTGTCAGAAATCACTACCTCTAAATCTTTCTCTTCTGAAGTTTTTTGTTATGTTATGTTATATGGTTATGTTATGTTATGTGGCTATGTTATGTGATGTTATGTTTTATGTTATGTTACCTTACCTTACCTTACCCCTTACCTTACCTTATCTTATCTTACATTTGTTTTGTTATTTTATTATATTTTATTTTGTTTTATTTTAGATTTATTTATTTTTCAGGCACTGATAAGATAAGCATATATAAGATAAATGTATAAACATGATGTTGAATACATGAAAAGATGTGAATGTTAAAAAAACTTCATCTTTGTAGCAAGAGGAGATGGAAAAAGAGGTTCGTAGAATGAAAAAAAATGTATCAATTCAGAATTACAGTTGTTATAGAACAGCGATGGTGAACATATGGCACACGTGCCATAGGTGGCACACAGAGCCATATCTGCTGGCATGAGAGCCATTGCCCTAGCTCAGCTCCAATGTGCATGTGTATGCTGGCCAGCTGATTTTTGGCTTGCACAGAGACTGTGAGGGCATTTTTGGTTTCCAGAGAGCCTCGGAGGGGGTGGGGAGGTCATTCTTACTCTTCCCCAGCTCCAGGGAAGCGTTTGGAGCCTGGGGAGGGCAAAACACTAGCCAATTGAGCCCACCAGAAGTTGGGAAACAGGCCTTTTCTGGCCTCCAGAGGGCCTCCGGGGGGCAGGGAAAACTGTTTTCGAGCTCCTCAGGCATTGAATTATGGGTGTAGGCTATTGCACATGCACAATATTGCACACCCACACTCTTTTGGCACCCGAGGGAAAAAAGGTTTACCATCACTGTTTATTTATTTTTTATTTATTTATTTTGTCCAATACACAATGAGGGTTTTAGTGGATATATATATATATATACACATAGTAAAATACATGATGAAGATTATAGAGGAGATACTCATAGTAAAATATATCTAAAAATAGAAAAGAAGATATAGTAATAGAACAGAAGAGATATAGGAATAGAAGAAAGTTATAGGAGATATAGGAGAGCAATAGGACAGGGGAGGAAGGCACTCTAGTGCACTTGTACTCGCCCCTTACTGACCTCTTAGGAATCTGGATAGGTCAACCGTAGATAATCTAAGGGTAAAGTGTTGGGGGTTTGGGGATGACACTATGGAGTCCGGTAATGAGTTCCATGCTTCGACAACTCGGTTACTGAAGTCATATTTTTTACAGTCAAGTTTGGAGCGGTTATTATTAAGTTTAAATCTGTTGTGTGCTCTTGTATTGTTGTGGTTGAAGCTGAAGTATTCGCCGACAGGCAGGACATTGCAGCATATGATCTTGTGGGCAATACTTAGATCTTGTTTAAGGCGTCTTAGTTCTAGGCTTTCTAGGCCTAGGATTGAAAGTCTAGTCTCGTAGGGTATTCTGTTTCGAGTGGAGGAGTGAAGGGCTCTTCTGGTGAAGTATCTTTGGACATTTTCAAGGGTGTTGATGTCTGAGATGCGATATGGGTTCCAAACGGATGAGCTGTATTCAAGGATGTTATGGAATATTAGGAGTGATGGAACATCTGGCACCACTTTGCTGAGTGCTGACTCCACTATAACGCTGGATATAAAGCATTAAACATGACACAGAGAGATTGTCTACATAAAAAGACACAATAGAAAAAAGTGTGCGACAAAAATCGATTTATTTATTTATTTATATAATCAAATTTCTATGCTGCCCAACTCCTCAGGTCAGCTAACAATAAAAACAGGTATAAATCAATATAAAAGACGTTTCAATTTAAAATAGTTACAGTCATCCATACATTCATGGGCCAACATTGCTAATCATGACTTGCAAGCTAGACTACAACCTTTTCCTATCTTCCTTCTACTGTTTAGAACGGACTTGCCCTTGGATTATTTATTTATTTATTTATTGGATTTGTATGCTGCCCCTCTCCCTAGACTATGTCTGGAATCTTATCTCTTAATGTATACAATTAGAAATGCAGAGGTTTTCTGTACTTAAAAAAAAAAAAGGATAAAACCAGGCTAGATATTCCTTAATCAAAAATCTGCAGAAATGATTGAAGTTAAGTCCCTTTATAATCAATGGAGTTTTCCTTTTGCTTTCAAGGAGTGACTAGTGGAGTAGGCTTTCAACACATCTGTGCAAAGACTGCTACACTGAGAACCTTTGTGTGTGTGTGTGTGTGTGTGTGTGTGTGTGTGTGTGTGTGAAAGAGAGAGAGCGAGAGAGAGAGAGCAGGAGGGAGGGGTAATATTCAATTTTTTTACTACTGGTTCAGTGGGTGTGGCTTGGTGGGCGTTGTGTTGCTTGGTGGGTGTGGCTTGGTGGATGTGACAGGGGAAGGTTACTGCAAAATCCCCATTTCCTCCAGATCAGTTAGAATTCAGGAGGCAGAGAATAGATGGAGGTGGGGCCAGTCAGACGTGGTATTTACTAGTTCTCCGAAGTTACTCAAAACCTCCGCTACTGCTTCTCCAGAACTGGTCCGAACCAACTCTGGTGTGTGTGTGTATGTATGTTGCGACAGGCTGCTGAATCTCACTTTCAGGTTTTCTGTCCTGAAGAGTCTGGACATTGGTTGCAAATTTCTGTCTGTTCATGGCCAAACGCACTTCAAAAAATTAATTACGCCTATCTAATTTTCCCTGAAATTATTCTTCACAGAAACTGCACTCATTGTTTAATTCATGTGTGGATGTAATGTAAAAGTTGGCTTTCTTTGCCTAAATGTTTGCTGAATTATGCCCAGAATTCCAAAACTTTGGGTACCTCTAGATACGAGCTGCTCTACATGCGAGTATTCCAAGTTACGAGCCATGATGCGAGCGAAATTTCTGTTCGAAACCCGAGCTCAAATTCGGGATACGAGCCGAGCTTCAGGATGCTACCACTAGTTGGCGCATCGCCTCTCTGACCCAGAATCTCCTTGCTTCCGCTTATCTCGGTGTGAAAAACAAAGTCTTGTCTTGGTTGTGTCAGTGTTTAGAGCGAGTGTATATTTTAATCTGAACTTTTTGTGTGCATCATGGGTCCGAAAAAAGTATCCGCTAGTGGAAAGGCCGCTGAGAAGAAGAGGATGATATCCATAGAAACGAAGCAGGAGATAATTTTTTACAGTTTTATACCATTTAACTATGGAATTGTTGTTTTGTTTACGTTTATGATAGTTTAAGAAAGTGTTGTTTACGTAGCCTACAGTACACAGCCGCACTTGTCTGTCGCCAAGTAAAAGTTACTGTACCGTGTTTTATACATTTTCTTATTGAATCTTGTACATTTCTCTTTTAATTATTTACTTTATTGTTCATTTATACATTTTGCATGTACATTTATGAATTAAAAACATGTCTTTTTTCATAATTTAGACTAACTTTGGGACTTTTTTGAGGGCTGGAACCAATTAGAATTATTTACATTAATTCATATGGGGAAAATTCGTTCGAGATACGAGTTGATCGACTTATGAGCTCGGGTCTGGAACGAATTAAACTCGTATGTCGAGGTACCACTGTATCCTATAGCAGTGATGGCCAGCCTATGGCATGTGTGCCACAGGTGGAATGCGGAGCCATATTTTTATTTATTTTATTTATTTAATTTTGTCCAATACACAATAATACACAATGTATCTAGTAGAGGACACCTTCAGGGGGAGAAAAAGAAAAGAAAATTAGAGAAGGACATGAGGCAATGCCTCATGTTCTGAGGGAACATGAGGCGTTGCCCTACGTCAGCTCCAGCACACGTATGCACTGACCAGCTGATTTTCAGCCTTCTTTTTGGCTGTTTTCATTCTCCCCAGGCTCCCAGAAAGCCTCCTGAACCCTGGGGATGGTGAAAAATAGCCCAACGGGCCAACCAGAAGTTGTGTGTAATTTTCTGCATGCATGGAGCCTTTGGGCACCTGAGCCGAAAAAGGCTTGCCATTACTGCTCTATAGAAACGATCCAAAAGTTGCTTCTAAACAATCAGGGATATATCACAGATAGAAGTAAAGCCTACAGAATAAATTTCAACTGAAAATAAATCATGTACATAAATGATATTGCTTTTTGTCCCTCCCCATAATAGACTGCTAAAAGATCTGAGGCGAGTCTCATTCTACATAAAGAACAGAGCCCTCTGCTGGACAATATCGTATTGCAAGCAAAGCATCTCGCAGAGTAGGACCAGGGCACGTGGTATGTAGAGATTCTCAGTCATCCAGGTCATGGTTGTCAGGAAGCGACTGAGCATTCTTGTTCTTTTTTTCTTTGAAGATGTTTCGCTTCTCATCCAAGAAGCTTCTTCAGCTCTGATAGGATAGTGGGGCGTGGAAGGATTTATATTCCTTGCAGACAGCTGGCGATTTGCATCCTTTTAGAGGGTCACTGAAGCACTTGGAAGTTTATCTGTGTCCTCAAGGTCACCTTAATCCAAACAAAATAGTTGGGTAGAACATGGTAAAAAAGGTGAAGGAGTCCCTGCAGATTTTAGTCCCCCCAGTCATTGCCAACTATAGGGTATAGAACAGTGATGGCGAACCTTTTTTTCCCCCTTGGGTTCCAAAAGAGCATGTGTGCATGTTATCGGGCATGCACGAGTGCCCTTACCCATAATTCAATGCCTGGGGAGGGCAAAAACAGCTTCTCCCACCCCTGGAGGCCCTCTGGAGGTTGGAAACGGACTGTTTCCCAACTTCTGGTGGCCCCAGGAGGCTCGTGTTTTGCCCTCCTCTGGCTCCAAAAGTTTCTCTGGAGCTGAAGGAGAGTAAAAATGCCCTCCTCCATCCCTCTGGAGGCTCTCTGGAAGCCACAAACACCCTCCCAAAAAATCAGCAGCCCAGTACACACATACACATTGGAGCTGAGTTAGTGCAATGGCTCGTGTGCCAGCAGATATGGTCCATGTGCCACTTGTAGCACCCGTGTCATCGGTTCCCCATCACTGGTATAGAACTTGGTGGAAGAGCTCTTTTAACTGGGAGAATATCTTGCAATTATCTGTACCTATTATGAAAGAGCCAGTGTGCTTTAGTGCAATGTTTCTCAACCCTAGAAACTTTCTAATTTGTGTGCTTCAACTCCCATGCTGGTTAGAAATTCTTGAGTTGAAATCCATACACCTTAAATTTGTCCAAGGTTGCGGAACATTCCATATAGGGGTTGGACTAGGATTGAGGAGAGCCCGGTTTAAGTTGACCTTTGTCTACAGATGTTCCCTTGGTGACTTTGGGCCAGTCATTCTCTTTCAGTCCAATCTAACTCACAGGGTTGCTATTGGAAGATCTTTATTTTATTTTATTTTATTTTATTTTATTTTATTTTATTTTATTTTATTTTATTTTATTTTATTTTATTTTATTTTATTTATTTATTTATTTATTTATTTATTCATTCATTCATTCATTCATTCATTCATTCATTCATTCATTCATTCATTCATTCATTTATTTATTTATTTATTAGATTTGTATGCCGCCCCTCTCCGAAGATCTCTTGAACTTCTCTCCCTCTTGCTATTCTCTTGAACTTTCCTATCCTTCCTTCCTTCCTTCCTTCCTTCCTTCCTTCCTCCCTTTGTTCCTCCCTCCCTCCCTTCTCCCTAACTAAACCAGCAAACCCTTCATTAGTTTCATTTCATCTTAGGAAATGCAAAAAACAGTGATGGCAAACTTATGGCACATCTGAGGGTACGTAAGGTTTTGCCATATGTCAGCTCCAGCATTCATGTGCATGCTGGCCAGCTGATTTTTGGACTTCTGGAGGGTTGGGGGAGGCCGTTTTTGCCCTCCCCAGGCATCAGGAAAGCCTCCAGAGCCTGAGGATAGAGAAAAACAAACCCAACGGGCCTACTGAAAGTCTAGAGGCTTCAGTGCATGCAAGGGGAGGGGGGATAACATGGAGCAGTGAGATTGTGTTTGCATGCGCAGTGGGAGGGCATGCATGGGATAGAAAAGGTGGCTAGAGAAAAAATCTTTTCTCTATCACCCAATACTAGGATGAGGGGGGCCCTCCCTAAACCTCATAGGTAAGAAAGTGAGGACAAATAAAGGGAAATATTTCTTCACCCAGAGGGGCGTTGGTTTATGGAATTCACTTCCAGAAGAGGCCGTGACAGCTGTCAGCCTAGATAGCTTCAAGGCAGGATTAGACAGATTCATGGATGCCAAGTGTATCGGTGGTTATTGAAACGGATGTCCAAGTGCCACCTCTGTGTGGTTGAGGCAGGCAGGATTTCTTTGGGTACCATTTGTTGGGGGTCAAGGGAAAGGGAGGGTTTTGCCTTCTCTTTCTGCTCAAGATCCCCATGGACAATTGGTGGGCCACTGTGTGACACAGAATGCTGGACTCGATGGGCTTTGGCCTGATTCAGCATGGCTCTTCTTATGTTCTTATGGGTGTGGGCACACACATGCCTGCTATCATGCACATGCACGACCTTTTGTCACCTGAGCAAAAAAAGATTCGCCATCCCTGGCATAAGCTATTTCCAGAAGCATTTAATCCAAAGCGTCCCAAAGTCTTATGCTACCATTGGAACATATTCATTATACTTATCCAGAAGCTACAAACCTGTTAGTAGTCTTCTGCAATTAACAATGGCCTGGTTCTAAGCTTGCTCCAGGACATGCTTTCCCATTATATCCAGGGGCAGGATTGTCACATCGTCTCGTTCGCTGGCGTTTTCCTTGCTGACAGGTGGACCAGTTAGACCAGCAACTCCAGCTCCCTTGAACGGCTCCATCAGCTGAATCAGGAAAAGAAAGCATTTGTCAGAACATTCAGAACCTCAGAAATAATAATAATAATAATAATAATAATAATAATAATAATAATAATAATAGCAACAACAGCAGCAGCAGCAGCAGCAGCAGCAGCAACAACAACTCATAATGGTTGTAGCACAAATCAGGTGACCGGCCTGAGTTTTATGACATTTTTTTGCAATGGTCATTAAGGGAGTAACTATGGTTATTAAGTGAATCCATGGTTGTTAAGTAATTCTATAGTTGTTAAACAAACCCATTATTTGCAATGGGCATTTTTTTCTAAAAACCAGAAATAAATGCCAATCACCAGGTATCAAAAACTGACCCGACGATACTAATAATCAGGACTTATAACAATAATAACAACAACAACAGAGTTGGAAGGAACCTTGGAGATCTAGTCCAACCCCCTGCTTAGACAGGAAACCCTACACTACTTCAAACAGATAGTTATCCAACATCTTCTTAAAAACTTTAAGAGTTGGAGGAGTCACAACTTTTGATGGCAAGCTGTTCCACTGATTAAATGTTCTGTCAGGAAATTTCTCCTTAGTTCTAAGTTACTTCCCTCCTTGTTTAGTTTCCACCTATTGCTTCTTGTTCTACCTTCAGGGGCTTTGGAGAATAGGTTGATTCCCTCTTCTTTATGGCAGCCCCTGAGATATTGGAACACTGCTATCATGTCTCCCCTAGTCCTTCTTTTCATTTAAGTAGCCATGTCCAGTTCCTGCAACCGTTCTTCATATGTTTTAGCTTCCATTCCCCTAACTTCATCTACTTACAGAATTTCACAGTCAGACAGTATACCTTAATTGTATATTGATTGGCTATTGGGACTAACTTATTGCATAAATCCAAATCAACCAATAGTTTTTCTTTCCCCAAGAAACAGTACATATTTAATCGTAAAGTGTGTGCACGTGGTCAAAACAATAAGAGGACATTCTAAATCTATGGGAGAAAATTCTTATTTACAATGTATGGATTCTGGATTTGTTCTAATTACATTCAAACTCTTCTATAAACATGTATTCATAGTTGCGATTCTACTCAATTAAGAATAATTGGTAGCATTTTCTGATTTGTGATAGATAGGTGGTTTCGATTTGACTGCCGCTGACTTGAGTTATGGATTTTATTTAATGAAATAGTCTCTATTATTTTATTTGCTTACAATGTAGGTTTTTCATATTTTTAAAATAACACAGTAGCGCTAAGAGAGCCATCAAAATATATGGTAAGTAAAATGACTTCTAACCTGGTATATGATCTTGAAGGGGTATTTCACAGGCTTTCCCCTTGTAATACTGAGTGCAGGTGCATTCACATTTTCCGTTAATCAGCATCACCGTTCCACCATGTAGACAAGGTTTGCATTTGCATACACTATATTCAGCCACATATTCCTCTACAGCCCTGTTCAGATTGACTTTCTTTTGTCGGGAGTCTGGGATAGTCAGCGGGATAAGATCCGAAATCGGGGCCATCTGCAAAAATATTTAACCACATGTACGTGTGCATTTTCCCCCCCAGTTTAAACCATTGTTTAGCATTATTATGCAGTTCTGTGCAGAATATAGCACGTTATCCTGAGAACATCCACGTTCCACTGTAGTAATATTCACCTCTCCTAAGTAAATACTCTGATGCAAACTTGGTAATATTTGTTTATTACAGACTTCTTGCTGCTACTGCTATCTATAAATATAAAGGTTGCTGGGAAAACTAATGTAGAAGTCCAGAAGTTTTAAAAGTCTTGCATGAACAATGAAATGAAGAATGAATGAATGAATGAATGAATGAATGAGGAGGGAGGGAGGGAGGGAGGGAGGGAGGGAGGGAGGGAGGAAGGAAGGAAGGAAGGAAAGAAGGAAGGAAGGAAGGTTCATTAGGAACATAAGTCCGTTGAATTTTATTAATATCTTTTTGTATGTGAGGTCTTCAGAACTGAACACAGTGTATTCCAAATGTGGTCTCACCAGCACTCTACACAGCGGGATCACACTCTCCATCTTCCTGCTTGATATCACCAAATTATTAATCAAATTAATACCACCAAATTAGTATCACCAAATTATTGATAGGAGAAAATCCTCTCACCTCTTGGTCAATCACTGCAGGAGCTTGAGATAGTGTAGAAGCCCATTCAACGTACTGTTCGACATCGACTGAATTGGGATTTGAAGCAAGCATTTCATTCAACTTTGTTAACGTGGCTGTTGTCCCACCTCGAATTAGAGCGACTACATCTTTGATAATCCCTTCTCTTTCACTGTTAGACCCTGGAAGAGAAAAGAATAGGAGGTGAAAAAAGAGGAAGAGCGGTTTACCTGAACAACTTCCCTCGATAATGAAGAAGATTATCATAATGAAGATGATATAAGTGAAAATTATTATTTTTTTAACTATAATTTCAAAGAAAGGAAAATGGTGATGTTTACTATGGTTGAGAATGGAGAAACTTTGAGTTTCTACCAACTCTATTTGCCCAGATTGAGGAAGTATAATCTTGTATATTTGTTGGTAGCAGTTGAGTTGTCGTGGTCATCTTTCAGATGGTTTGGTATTCCCTATTCCAACTTGTACACTAGTGACCCAGTGGCTCTGAATAATTCAGGGATTCCTGCTTGAATTCCATGGTGCCTGAATGACCAGGAATTTTATTAGAGTAGAAACATAGAAACATAGAAGACTGACGGCAGAAAAAGACCTCATGGTCCATCTAGTCTGCCCTTATACTATTTTCTGTATTTTATCTTAGGATGGATATATGTTTATCCCAGGCATGTTTAAATTCAGTTACTGTGGATTTATCTACCACGTCTGCTGGAAGTTTGTTCCAAGCATCTACTACTATTTCAGTAAAATAATATTTTCTCACGTTGCTTTTGATCTTTCCCCCAACTAACTTCAGATTGTGTCCCCTTGTTCTTGTGTTCACTTTACTATTAAAAACACTTCCCTCCTGGACCTTATTTAACCCTTTAACGTATTTAAATGTTTCGATCATGTCCCCCCTTTCCCTTCTGTCCTCCAGACTATACAGATGGAGTTCATTAAGTCTTTACTGATACGTTTTATGCTTAAGATCTTCCACCATTCTTGTAGCCTGTCTTTGGACCCGTTCAATTTTGTCAATATCTTTTTGTAGGTGAGGTCTCCAGAACTGAACACAGTATTCCAAATGTGGTCTCACCAGCACTCTATATAGCGGGATCACAATCTCCCTCTTCCTGCTTGTTATACCTCTAGCTATGCAGCCAAGCATCCTACTTGCTTTTCCTACTGCTCGACCACACTGCTCACCCATTTTGAGACTGTCAGAAATCACTAGCCCCAAATCCTTCTCTTCTGAAGTTTTTGCTAACACAGAACTGCCAATGCAGTCAATCAAGTACTCTATAATAGGCATCTTACTTGATCATTCTTCAATTATTTTATGACATATAAATTTAATAATATACTGCACACATAAAGAAAAAGAGTATGTTTGTATGTGTGAAAATTCAAGATGGCAACTTTAAGAATTGTTAACCTAATCCTTCGCAGCTTCTTCTCTGGTAACATTGGACTGCTAACAAGAGCTTACAAAACACTTGTCAGGCCAATCCTAGAATACAGCTCACCTGTATGGAACCCACATTACATATCTGACATCGACACAATTGAGAGAGTTCAGAAATATTTCACAAGAAGAATCTTTCACTCCTCTTTTCACAACAGAATACCTTACTCCACCAGACTTGAAATTCTTTGATTAGACAACTTACAACTCCATCATCTCCGTTCTGACTTAACTATAGTTCATAAAATCATATACCAAAATGTCTTACCTGTTAGCAACTATTTCAACCGCAACAACATACGAGCAGGAAATAGATTTAAACTAAATGTCAGCCGCTCCAAACTAGACTGTAAAAAATACAACTTCAGCAATAGAGTAATCAATGCCTGGAATGCCCTACCTGACTCTGTGGTTTCTATTCCTAACCCCAAAACCTTTAACCTTAGATTATCTACAATTGACCTCTCCCCATTTCTAAGAGGTCTGTAAGGAGTGTGCATAAGCGCACAATTATGCCTACTATCCCTGTCCTACTGTTCTAATAATAATAATAATTATTAATTTGCACCTCAGTCAAAACAACGCACATCCTAGATGGCAAAAGTCAAGGCCATCTCCACAGAAATCAGTAATGGCCGGAGGGAGTGACTTCTGTGACCCGCAAAATTGTTTCAAGGAATGTGACTGAGGACACATCTTGCAGGGAGGGGGAAACATGGCCAGAGGCAAGGCGCAAACTGAGTGGGGTGAGAGCTTGCTTCACTAGGTCTGTGCTGACATGACGCTCCTAATACACAACTGTTTTTTTCTTGCCCTTTCTGTCTCTGTTTCCTCCAAGGAGATTCCTAGAGAGGCCCCACGGAGACTTCCCCCTGTCTTTTACAGTTACAGTTTCGGAGGCTCGGGTCTATAAGTGGAAAATGATTCTTGAGAAGAGGCAAAAAAATCTTGAACACCTGGTTCTTATCTAGAAAAGTTCATAAGTAGAGGCATTTGTAGGTCGAGGTACCACTGTATTGTTTATTACATTATGTGATTATAGAGTACAGTAGTACCTCGTGATACGAACCCCTCGTCATACAAACTTTTCGAGATACGAACCCGTGGTTTGGAAAATTTTTGTCTCTTCTTATGAACTTTTTTCACCTTATGAACCCGCCGCCCGAACGCTGAACCCAGAAGTTCGGGTTTGGCGTTCAGGTTTGTAAGACTGCCGAGAAGCGCCACCGCCCGGCTGTTGCCTTTTGAAACAACCGCAGGGCTTCTCGGCATTCCCCCGAATGCCAAACCCAAACTTTCGCCAAACTTCCAGGTTTGGGAGGCCGCGGAGAAGCGCCGCCGCCAAGCTGTAGCCTTTTGAAACAGTCAGGGGGCTTCTCGGCATTCCCCCGAATGCCGTACCCGGAAGTTCCGCAAATGTTCAGGTTTGGCGTTCGGGGGAATGCTGAGAAGCCCACTGGCTGTTTCAAAAGACGACAGTCAGGTGGCGGGGCTTCTCGGTGGCCTCCCGAACCCAAACGCCGAACCCAAACTTTTGCCGAACTTCCAGGTTTGGTGTTCAGGGGAACGCTGAGAAGCGCCTGGCTGTTTCAAAAGGTGACAGCTGGGTGAGCGCTGTTTTTGCGATTTTCTTTTGCTTGCATGCATTAATTTATTTTACATTGTTTCCTATGGAAAACATTGTTTCGTCTTACGAACTTTTTGCCTTACGAACCTCCACCCGTAAGACGAGGTATTATTGTACATGATTGACCTATTCCAACAATACAACTTAGTTCCAGTATGAGGGATGCAATGTACCAATTAAAATGCAAACTTGGGGATCAAAATCTCAGAAAAAGGTAGGAGCTGCGATACTTACCCTTTTCCGATGTTTTGCCTTTACATCTTTTATTTTCAATGTTCGTTTTGAGTTCTGCGATCAATATATTGGCCCCAATACCTAAATTAAAGCCTAGGCATTCGTTCATTTCCTCTTTAGTGACATCTGAAAATGCAGTTGGTAAAAATGATTACAGATGGGAAATAAATAACATACATCCAATGCTTTGCTATGCTTTTATATTTTTAAATTAAAACATTTTTAGATGGAACCTCTTGATTTTACCTCCATTCAAAGAAGTGGGAAGTGATGAAGCAAGCAATGGGTACAGCCATAGCCAATAGTAGCAATAGCAATTCTTTTATTTTGTGTCTCTTTATTTTTTAGTTTTGTCATCTCTCTGACTCTTTCTTCCCTGCCCCATGCAACAGGTAGACAAGTAGTTCATATTAGAGATCTGAACCAATTTCTAATATAAGGGCTCTCAAATCATAAGTGCAGATTAACAATCTCTAGTGTGTAATTTGCCCCGTCTTTTCCCCTTCTCTGATGTTGTCCAGGTATGTTAGAATACAATTTCTTTACAAGATAAGATTTCTGAAAATTATAAACTCTGAAATTATAAAATCTGACTCTAGGGGGCAGTGTTTCTTAGCTGAATGTCACCAAAGATATTTCCATGCTCATGTGGCCAACATGACTATATGTCGAGGTGTACAGAACACGGTTACCTTCCCATTGAAGTTGTCCCTATTTATCTACTCCCATTTGCATGCTTTTGAACTGCCAAGGAGCTGGGGCAAGTAACAGGAGCTCACCCTGGTCTCGAATCCATGTATCAGCTTTTCAGCTGACAAGCTCAGCAACTTTAATCATATGTTATTGAGTTTTATAACCATCACATCTCTAAGTCACCATTTTGGGGAAGGGCTGATATATGCATATGCCTTGATGTGGGACAGATCAAGGACTCAGGACATCAGAGCAGTGGTAGGCTGCTAGCCAGAACGCCTAATTGGCCTCACTTTCCACAGTTCTGAAGATACCGTGAGTTTGAGCGGAATTATGCTTCTGCGCCCGTGAAGGCATAGTTCCCTCTAAGCTGAGCAGTGAGCAATCGCTCACTTAAAAATCATCATCAACTCAGAGTTTTCCAAACCTGCCCAGAAGCCGAGAGGGAAAGAGTGAGAGGGAAGGAGAGAGAGAGAAAGAGAGGAAGAGAGAGAAACAGATAGAAAAAAGAGAGGAAGGAAAAGAGAAAGAAAAAGAATGGGAGTAAGGAAGAGAGAAAGAAAATCAAAATCTAGTTTGAAACTAGCTCAACTATTTAAGTGGCATTTTTATATTGATAGAGTTGCCCTATTATGAGCTCACTGTTATAGACACACAGTACAGCTATTTTATTTTGAAATGCTCTGATGCAAAACAGGGTGGGTTATTTATTTATTTGTTTATTTGTTTGTTTGTTTGTTTGTTTACTTACTTACTTACTTACTTATTATTTCTGTGCCGCCCAGTCCTCAAGGGACTGCCGCTCAGACACTATACTTTTCCGTCCACCCCCCCAAAAAATTAGAGGGAACACTGCGTGAAGGTAGCAAAATTGCACACAGCGACACAGGTGCGCTCATGTCCCACATGAACAGAAGTTTAAAAACCTCGCTGTAACATGGGCGCACCTGCGTCTCTATGCGTGATTTTGCTACCTGCATGGGCACAGAAGCATAATTCTACTTGAACTCACGGTACCTCCAGAGCTGTGGAGTCGAGCCCAATTAGGCATTCTGGCTAGCAGCCCACTCCTGCATCAGGGCATACAACTTTCCCCCACTTCAAAACAATGCTTGTAGGGAAAGGTGTTTAAGAAGTCATGGACCAGCTTCACTGGGTAGATGTGAATTCATCTGTAAAGGAATCCCCTCCCCGAAAAGCAGTGAACCATTCCTCGTTGTCATTTAGAGCTATTCAAAGACTGGCGAGGCTTTCGCTCAAAAAATGTCATGGATTTAGTGAATGCAGATAAAATTCCTATCAAGCTTAGCATCACAATGGGTTAATAAGTTACTCTGAGGTACAGACACAAAATGATTTGTATGAGTAACATAGAAACATAGAAGACTGACAGCAGAAAAAGATCTTGTGATCCATCTAGTTTGCCCTTATACTATTTTCTGTATTTTATCTTATGATGGATATATGTTTATCCCAGGCATGTTTAAATTCAGCTACTGTGGATTTATCTACCACGTCTGCTGGAAGTTTGTTCCAAGGATCTACTACTCTTTCAGTAAAATAATATTTTCTCATGTTGCTTTTGATCTTTCCCCCAACTAACTTCAGATTGTGTCCCCTTGTTCTTGTATTCACTTTCCTATTAAAAACACTTCCCTCCTGGACCTTATTTAACCCTTTAACATATTTAAATGTTTCGCTCATGTCCCCCCTTTTCCTTCTATACTATACAGATTGAGTTCATTAAGTCTTTCCTGATATGTTTTATGCTTAAGACCTTCCACCATTCTTGTAGCCCGTCTTTGGACCCGTTCAATTTTGTCAATATCTTTTTGTAGGTGAGGTCTCCAGAACTGAACACAGTATTCCAAATGTAGTCTCACCAGCACTCTTTATAGCGGGATCACAATCTCCCTCTTCCTGCTTTGTTATACCTCTAGCTATGCAGCCAAGCATCCTACTTGCTTTCCCTACCGCCTGACTGCACTGTTCACCCATTTTGAGTAGTTCCAATAAGGCTCCCTATCACCTTATTTCCCTCTACCCCAGAGCACCCAAAGCCTTGTCCCACCCTTAGGCACCCCACACTCCATTTCCCACACCTCAGGGTCCCCGCACTTCGATTTCCCACCCCACCAGGTCCTACACCCTCTTCCCCACACCTTTTCATCATTCATCTGCTCTAGATATCCAGAGCTTTGGTACTTGCATTGGAGAAGGAAAGCAAGCCATTTGATGCCTTGCAACCCTGCAGGCCACATGGAGCTGTCCTGGAAACAGATGCCATTTTGGGAGTTGACTCAGTTCCTTGGGTCTGTTCTGAAAATGGCCTCCCCTTTCAGGATGGTGCCAAGATTACCAAGTGGTAGAGTGGACTGCTCTCCTTTCTCATCATGCTACTGGAGTAATAGATGCTGCAGTGTCCCTGCTATTGGTCATAAGAGCAAATCCACCCTCCCATCTCCCATAACCATGGGAGCACTGCAGCAGCCATAATTTCAAAACCAGGTTGCATGCAGCTTTTCAGGGGTCTGTTGTAACTATGCAGGGACACTAAGCAACTGGTTGTAAGTTGAGGTCTACCTGCACAGGGAATCCATTGCTTGCTTATGAAGTCAAGAAACCAACAACAAAACTAATGGCAGCTCAATATAAACATCATAATGTTTGGATTTACATGCTGTTTTTTGTTACTGTTGTTAGCCGCACCCAGTCTACGGAGAGGGGCGGCATCCAAATCCAATAAATAAATAAATAAATAGATAGATAGATAGATAGATAGATAGATAGATAGATAAATAAATAAATAATATATTTAGTATTATAATGGGTTAATAAGCATTAGACACAACCGGTGTCCTGAACCATCCCAAATTAAGATTCTTAAAGAAGTCAATTTGAATGAAAACATGTTGTTGGTCAGAGATCAGATGCACCGATTGACAATTTTCCAATTATTTACTCTTGGTTATTAGAGATTACTTTCAGTATGTCCTTACGTTGTGATTTCATAACGTCGCTGTCCAACACATAGATGAGCTCATATTTTCCTCCTATGGTTCCTCTGTGCGAATAATGAGTTCCATATGTCTCCAGAAATGTAAAATACTCTCCCTTCTCATAGCTACTGGGCAGCTCCTTTAGATCTTCAAGGAAGGATTCACTCAAGCGCAAATTACGTTTTCGCATTTGGAAAGTTCCCAATTGTATATTAGATTTGACATGTAAAAACTCATATTTCTATAAACAGAAAACAGTAATATTTATTTATTTATTTGTTTGTTTGTTTGTTTGTTTATTAGATTTGTATGCCGCCCCTCTCCGAAGACTCGGGGCGGCTCACAACAATAAAGCATAGTACAAATCCAATTATTAAAACAGTTTAAAACCCTTAATGTAAAAACAATCAAACATCCCAAACATACCATGAATAAAAAGGACCGGCCCACGGGAATCAATTTCCCCATGCCTGATGGCAGAGCTGGGTTTTAAGAAGTTTGTGAAAGGCAAGGAGAGTGGGGACAGTCCTGATCTCCGGGGGGAGCTGGTTCCAGAGGGTTGGGGTCACCACAGAGAAGGCTCTTCTCCTGGGCCCCACCGGCCGACATTGTATCATCGACGGGACCCGGAGAAGGCCAACTCTGTGGGACCTAATAGGTCACTGGGATTTGTGTGGCAGAAGGTGGTCCTGGAAATATTCTGGTCTGATGCCATAAAGGGCTTTATAGGTCATAACCAACACTTTGAATTGTGACTGGAAACTGATCGGCAACCAATGCGGAGTGTTGATGTGACATGGGCATATCTGGGAAAGCCCATGATTGCCCTCGCAGCTGCATTCTGCACGATCTGAAGTTTCCGAACACTCTTCAAAGGTAGCCCCATGTAGAGAGCATTACAGTAGTCGAACCTCGAGGTGATGAGGGCATGAGTGACTGTGAACAATGACTCCCGGTCCAGGTAGGGCCGCAACTGGTGCACCAGGTGAACCTGGGCAAACGCCGCCCTCGCCACAGCTGAAAGATGGTTCTCTAATGTGAGCTGTGGATCGAGGAGGACGCCCAAGTTGCGGACCCTCTCTGAGGGGGTCAATAATCCCCCCCCAAGGTAATGGACGGATAGGTGGAATTATCCTTGGGAGGCAAGACCCACAGCCATTCCGTCATATCAGGGTTTACTTTGACTCTCTTGACACCCATCCAGACCCCAACAGCCTCCAGGCACTGGCACATCACATCCACTGCTTCATTGACTGGACATGGGGTGGAGATGTACAGCTGGGTATCATCAGCGTACTGATGATACCTCACCCCATTCCTCTGGATGATCTCACCCAGTGGTTTCGTGTAGATATTAAATAACAGGGGGGAGAGGACTGACCCCTGAGGCAGCCCACAAGGGAGAAACCTAGAGGTTGACCTCTGAACCTCCACTAACACTGACTGTGACCAACTGGAGAGGTAGGAGGAGAACCACTGAAGGACAGTGCCTCCCACTCCCAACCCCTCCAGCCAGCACAGAAGGATACCTTGGTTGATGGTACCGAAAGCCACTGAGAGGTCAAGAAGCACCAGGACAGAGGACAAGCCCCTGTCCCGGGACCGCCAGAGATCATCCATGAACGAGACCAAAGCAGTTTCCATGCTTTAGCCGGGCCTGAAACCCGACTGTGGACAAGGATGGGCCCCAGTCACCTATGTTAGTGTATCTAAGTAGAGAAATAGATTATGATATTCTATGTCCTCTGATGACTGCCAACTTGTTTATATGGGCAGTTCTCAGATCATATTAGAATCTGAAGATAATTCTTGCCCAAAATGGACAACATATGGTACTTAAACATGGGAGGTAGAACTCTTCAATCTCTTCCATAAGGCAGATTTAGATAAATTTGAAAAACAGGAAGTCTTAAAGGTAAATCTGAACTTTCTGCAAATAATTTTAGGCATCCTCTATTTTCTATACCACTCTGTAGCTGCTTTTTAAAGACACACATCTTAGATACAAATCACTAAGAAATTGGGAGTTATAGGCATGTGCAAATTGGAATATGCAATATTTATGAAAATCATAATCTTGCTTGCTGATATACTACTTTTTAGGCATTTCAAATGGCTATTCTAATGGTTGCCCCTCACCCATGACAGTGATTGTCTAAGCATCGTGTCCAGTTCTGATGTCCATGACCATTTTTATTGGGGATGCTGGGCCCTGAAAAGAGGAGGTCTTTTTCCAGACAAAACTTAACAGTTTTACCATGGAGTGGTCTAGAAAACATTACCAAATGATGTATTGCTATCCTTTATTGTAGTGATGCATTGAAGAATACTTGAAGAAGCCCATACTACTTTGTGTCAGGATTCGGCATATCCTGAGGTAATATCTCAATGCAGAAGGAAGGCCTGCGTAGAGAATGCTGAGTCATTCTAAAGCAATTAAGAATGCAGCAACCTCATCAGGTGAAAAGTATTTAAATATGCAAGAGCTCTCTGCTCGCTGCTGTTCTGTTCGTTGCTCTCTCTCTCTCTCTTTCTCTCTCTCTCTCTCTCTCTGGTATCTGGTCCTGCTCTGTGTGAAGTGTGCTCTGAAGTTGCTGTGTTGCTGTATTGATCTGTTGGTTCCTGTGAGTTATTGTAACTAAGACAGTTGTAGTGAGATACTAGTGTACTGTATGTATAGTAATGTAGTATACAGTAGTAGTGTAAATAAGAAGTAAATATATTTTCCCAAGACTTCCTACTGCTGCTGTGTTTCATTGAAGACTTCAATTCCATATCTACTGGTCTGTGGCTGTCTGGTTGGGTTGTTTAGTTGGTTGGGCTGGTTTGCTGCTTGGGCTGGCTAGCTTCCGAAAGTGAAGCTCTGATACTTTGTTTGTTTGTTTGTTTGTTAGATTTCTATGCCTCCCTTCTCCTGAGACTCATACAATAAAGCTTGTAATTAACTAGAATCAATATTTAAGAACTGGCATCTAGACTCAGCTGTTATTCTTAAAATCCCCTGTAAACAAGCATTTGGAAATCATGATTACTTCCCCAAAGAGACAAAACCATCACTAGAATTTAGAATAACAGAGTTGGAAGGGACCTTTTAAGTCTTCTAGTCCAATCCCCTGCTCAGGCAGGATGGGCTGCCAGTGATGGGCTACCAAAATGTTTACTACCACACTGTGGGCGTGGCTTATGCATTTTGTTTCAACATCTTTCAGTGCAAACTGGGTGCTCTGGAGTGGAGCTCCAAATTTTGCTACCAGAACTATGTTCCTGACCGTTCCCGTAGGAGCCCATTACTGCCTGTACCATTTCAGACAAATGGTTGTCCAATCTCTTGTTAAAAACTTCCAGTGTTGGAGAATTCACAACTTCTGAAGGCAAGTTGTTCTACTGGTTCATTGATCTAACTGTCAGGAATTTCTTCTTAGTTCTAGACAATAAGACCTAGCTGAAAGACACTAAAATGTCATATGACTTTTAGCAGCTTTGTATGGTTACTGTTGTGCTGAAATGAGTCAGCAAATAGAAAAAAAAAAGGGGGAGAAGAAGCTTTGAAGTTCAAGTGTTCCATCATATGGGCTGATGAGGTGAAATAGTTGCTAACTAATACTGGTCTAACCTTGTTCTAACCTTGGATAGAGCTGATGTACACAAAAGCCCTTTGATGGGAGTCATACTGCCAGTCTGATCCAACAATGGAGAAAAAGAGGGGAAGAATGAAGAGAAAAATTGCAAACAAAATGTTATTGTTAGAAGGGAATGGCTGGAGAGATATTTGGGGAATAAAGATGATGTGAATATGGAGACCGGTTGCCAGATTTTGATCAAAGAAGGGCAAAAAAAAAAAGTCAACAGGTGGTTTGGCTGTAGGAAGAAAGCAAGGTCCCTAAGAGATGTTATCTTCCAGTAGTGAAATCCAAATATTTTTACTACTGGTTCTGTGGGTGTGGCTTGGTGGGCGTGGTGTGGCTTGATGGGTGTGGCAGGGGAAGGTTCTGCAAAATCTCCATTCCCACCCCACTCTGGGACCAGCCAGAGGTGGTATTTGCTGGTTCCTCAGACTACTCAAAATTTTCACTACTGGTTCTCCAGAACCTGTCAAAACCTGCTGAATTTCATCCCTGGTATCTATTCCAAAGACCTATTTGTGTAGGAAGGACATAGCTGGTTACAGACCAAGAGTCAGAAATTTTGGCAAAGCCACTGTCCCTGAGGAAGAAGAGATGCAGGTGAGTATTGGCTGAACAGATCTAAGTGTTCTGGCTTCTGGTAGAAGTTTAGTAATTACAAATAACTCTCATTAAATGCATCGTTTCATGAGTAAAGCAACTCCGTTTTTTTTCTCTGCTCTCCTGTATTTTCAACACATTCCAGACATCACTCGCTCCGTAATCTCTCTCTCTTAGCCACATTTCTCACATTCCTTTTCCTGCTTCACTTAGACAAGATTTATTTCCTAACTACATAGCTAAAAAAACCAGCAACTCTGACTAAATACAATACAAAATACTTGCTTACTTTAGCGTGGCGAAAAACCCTTCCATATTTCTTTTCAGCAACGTTGAAACTCCACCCTTCTTCACCACTAGCCTCCTGACATGCCAAATACCTCACTACAATTTTTTAACCCATTCCTCTCCTTATTATCTTCTTCCAGACCTTTGCTCTCTACGTTTCTGAATCCTTCTGAATTTAGGATTAACCCAGCGAGCATCTGAGTCTCCCTCACTAGATCATGAACTCATAGCCCCATCCTGTGGCTGGCCTCCCACCTGTTCTACTCCCTGTAACCCCGGACCCACCACTACTTCATAAACACGATCTGAATCTGAATCCTCAACATCTTCATTATCCTCCAACTGATCAAGAGTATGTACAACACTAAGGAAAGGGGATGGTTTGTGCTGAGCATCACTTTAAGATACAGAAAATCTAAGCAAGCTAGGCTTTTGGTATTTCAATAACCCAATTCAATATGAGTGCAACCAACGGTTCAGCGCTTTTTTGGGGGTGTTTGAATTTTTGTTTCACCTTAAATAATTCATATTTACCTATGATTTGTTTTAACACCTTACCTTTCCTTTGGTATTCTCTAAGAAGTCACTCATGCTAGATGATTTGGCAAAATTCACGCCTGTCTCAAAGCCACCTGATATAGGGAATGAAGTCGGTTTCATTTGAAGAGAGACGCTCAAATCTAAAGTGTGTGATTGTGTTCTGGCTATTTTTTCCATTGTAGTTGTTTGGTCGCTGAAGAATTCACTTGTAAATTTTTTGTCTCCTCTTGTCTTGAAAGGCAGAAAAGATACAGTTAAATGGATGAGTAACACTTTGATAATGATGGACAACACTTAGGCTATGATGACACCTATGGAAACTTGGACTGGGTTTAGTACCAATCCAAGACTGGTACTAAGATTTTTGCCTTAGCATCACAGGTGAATGGTGTGGGATGCTTCTCTTTTTAAAAATCATTCCTGTTACTTTCCATAGTGTAAGTGATACATCCCAATTTCTGAGGAAATGGGAAGAAGACTATGTGGTGGATTAAGAGCCAATGAACTTTCAGCAGAGATGCCAGGAGTTATTGGGGTGGATACTAGTGATGGGTGAACCCAATGGTGTTTGGGTTCGGCAAGTTCGGACGAACTTTACACAAAATTCAGTCGAACCCGAACCGAACCCGAGCCCAAACCTGAATGGGGAATCCCTCCCACGAAGAAATTCCAGGGGTGTAGCTTTGACATCACCGGCAGGTTGCCAAGGATGCCAAGGTAATCACTTCCTGGATTCCATGGAATCCAGGAAGTGATCACCTTGGCGTCCTTAGCAACCTGCCGGTGATGTCAAAGCTCCGAACACCGAACATGACCCCAAACTTTGCCCAAAGTTTGAAAAAAATTCGGGTTCATGTTCGGCATACCAAACACTGCAAAATTCGGTACGGACCCGAATTGTGCAGGTTCGGTTTGCCCATCACTAGTAGATACCTCTCTGTCCACATTCTTAGAATATCTTTTGGATGATGACTTTGAGATCATCCTATGCTGCCATTCCAATTCCAAAGTTAGGAGACATCAGATTGCTCTGCATAGTTGAACTCTATACCTGTGGCCATAAAAATTACTAAAACCTGTGATGGGTGAAAAGGATATGAATTGGTTTCTCCTATACTAAACAGACTCATAAAGGGTGCTAAGGCCAACGTGAAGCTATTTCTTCTTTAGACTTCGGACTGAACAATAACAAATATAATTTAGCAGTATAGTAATCTCTTGGGTCTTCACGTACCATATTTTTCAGACTATAAGATGCACTGGTGTATAAGACACACCAAGATTTCAAAGAGATATGTTTTGTCCTGCCCAGTCCCAGGAGCACTCTGCAGGCCTCAAAAAACAGGGTTTTTTTTTAAAAAAAATGACCTGTTTTCATCCTTTTTTTAAAAAAATGGGGTAGGCAGAGGGTTTAGGAGGCCTGCAGGAAGCTGGGGAGAGGCAAAAATGCCTGTTTTAGTGAAAAATGGGCCATTTTCACCTGTTGTTTTGCCAAAATGTGATGGGCAAAGGGTTTGGGAGACCTGCAGCATATTCCTAAGGGCTGCGGAAAGGCAAAATGCTCCAGTTTTTGTGAAAATGGCCCATTTTTCACCTTTTTCTTTGCCAAAATGGGGGTATTTTTGCATTCCCCCAACCCCCAGGAGCATACTGCAGGCCTCCCAAACCCTCTGCACACTCCATTTTTGTGAAAAATGGGCCCATTTTCCCCATAAGTGGAATGCAAGGATAGGGCTTCGGGAGGCCAAAAAATGGCTATATTTGGGTGTATAAGACGCACCTACATTTCCACTCTCTTTCTTTTTTGGGGGGAGGGGAGCTCTTATACCCTGAAAAATATGGTAAATGTCTGAATCGCTAAAATTCCACATTTTTTATAAAGAACTAAACTGCTTGTTTTTATTATATATAAATTAAATCACTATACACAGAACACCAATTTTATCTTTGCATCATAGGAGATTTCTTTTTAAAATCTCTATGGTGTTAAGAGCATTTAACATAATATGTATAACTCATGCCTTTCAGCCATATAAGGATTACAGCTGTTGGGAACTTCTGGGTGGGTCAATCCCCATACGTATGGTCACCTCTGTGATAAGAGGTCTGAATGATCAAATATACATAGGGACGATGAGGGGCAGCAGCCGGAAAAGTCAGATGTTCTGTCGTGGAAGGACATAATACAGCTCATCTGTTTGGAACCCATATCGCATCTCAGACATTAATACCCTTGAAAATGTCCAAAATACTTCACCAGAAGAGCCCTTCACTCCTCCACTCGAAATAGAATACCCTATGAGACTAGACTTTCAATCCTGGGCCTAGAAAGCCTAGAACTAAGTCTCCTTAAACAAGATCTAAGTATTGCTAACAAGATCATATGCTGCAACGTCCTGCCTGTTGGCGACTACTTCAGCTTCAACCACAACACAAGAGCACACAGCAGATTTAAACTTAATATTAACCGCTCCAAACTTGACTGTAAAAAATATGACCTCAGTAACCGAGTTGTCGAAGCGTGGAACTCATTACCAGACTCCATAGTGTCATCCCCAAACCCCCAACACTTTACCCTTAGATTATCTACGGTTGACCTATCCAGATTCCTAAGAGGTCAGTAAGGGGCGAGTACAAGTGCACTAGAGTGCCTTCCGTCCCCTGTCCTATTGCTCTCCTATATCTCCTATACCTTTCTTCTATTCCTATATCTCTTCTTCTATTCTTTCATTGATATGTTCTATTACTATACCTTCTTTTCTATTATTTCTTAGATATATTTCACTATGAGTATCTCCTCTATAACCTTCATCATGTATTTTACTATGTGTATATAGATATATACCCATTAAAACCCTCATTGTGTATTGGACAAAATAAAAAAATAAAAAAATAAAAAAAATAAAAAAATAAAAATTGGGATGCATACGTAATTGCAGACCCCGAATCATGCATGCGTACAACCACGTGGGATTCAGCTTCTGCGCATACGCCCGAAGCCAAATCTCATGCGAGAATGCTTGTGTGAGTGAGATTTTGGTGATTTTTGGTGATTTTTTTCTGCCCTATGCACGCCTACTGCCAGGAGCGTACCAGTAGCACCAGCATTTATTTATTTTATTTTTATTTATTCATTTGTCCAATACACAAATGCATAGGAAGAAAAATAGACATGTAGTAATATATATAAGGGTAAAGTGAACTTAGAGGAGAGGATATATGAAAGGAAGAGAATATATATGATAGGTGAAAGAAAGGAAAGACAATTGGGCAGGGGACGAAAGGCACACCAGTGCACTTATGTACGCCCCTTACTGGCCTCTTAGGAACCTGGAGAGGTCAATCGTGGAGAGTCTAAGGGGGAAATGTTGGGGGTTGGGGGTTGACACAATTGAGTCTGGCAATGAGTTCCATGCTTCGATAACTCGATTGTTGAAATCATTTTTTTTACAGTCAAATTTGGAGCGGTTCGTATTAAGTTTGAATCTGTTGCATGCTCTTGTGTTGTTGCGGTTGAAGCTGAAGCATAGATCAGCCCTCCACTGCATAGGGAGGCCTTGCTTTTCCCCCACCCCAAAAAATTAGACAGTGCTGCATTTTGTTTTTGCCTGTTTGTTTTTCTGCAACAAAAGCATCTGGTTCATCTTGGCTAATCTCAAAAAGCAAAGCAGGACCTGAACTTCAGACGAACTGAATGGATTCCAGGGATGCAACCTGGAGAAGGCAATTTTAAAGAAAATTCTAAGGCAATGGCAAAACACGTATGTAAAATTGCCAAGGAAGTTATATGAACACATATTTGATATTTTAGAAGTTGAGATTGAGGCAGAGTGGACTTGACCTTTTGAAGGAAATCAAAACTCTGCTTTACACAAAGAGGCTTACTTCATAACTGAGGAAAGCCACGTTCCATGGCTTGCGGTAGTAAGTGGCTGTATTCCCATCACGGACTCGGTCACACATGCCATTGTAGAACTCATTGTAAAATGATTGTTGAACTGGTTTCATTCCCAGCACATTCAAACTTCAATAAAGGGAAGGAAGGAAATTTATGTTATCAATAAACAACCATTTCATTGCATTGTTAAATGTCATATACTATCCAAAATAACAAACAGGAACAAATCAGTAATATATGCAAAATACCAAATAAATTCATTTTCTTCCTATAATTTTCTTCCAAGTGCAAGGTCTGATTTTTTCAGAAACAAACCAACCACCAAACCAAGTGTTGTTCCATTGTTTGCAACAGGATGTGATAGGCCAACTTGTTGTCTATGTTATGGGCACCAGCCCAAAGTTACTCAATCAGTTTTCATGCCTATGGTGGGAGTAGAAGTGAGTCTCCTGCTTATCAGATATTCATCTGGCTAGCATCCTTAGTCTGGTCAGCTTTATCTCCTGGTTTGGGCTTTAAAAAAACCTTATTCAGAGACAGTAACAATGAAAGAGCTTTCTTTCTTTCTTTCTTTCTTTCTTTCTTTCTTTCTTTCTTTCTTTCTTTCATTAGTCCAATACACAATGAGAGTTTTAGTGGGTACATATCTATATACACATAGTAAAATACATGATGAAGGTTATAGAGGAGATACTCATAGTAAAATATATCTATGAAAGAATAGAAAAGAAGATATAGTAATAGAACATATCAATGAAAGAATAGAAGAAGAGATATAGGAATAGAAGAAACCCCTAACACTTTACCCTTAGATTATCCACGGTTGACCTATCCAGATTCCTAAGAGGTCAGTAAGGGGCGAGTACAAGTGCACTAGAGTGCCTTCTGTCCCCTGTCCTATTGCTCTCCTATATCTCCTATACCTTTCTTCTATTCCTATATCTCTTCTTCTATTCTTTCATTGATATGTTTTATTCCTATATCTTCTCTTCTATTCTTTCTTAGATATATTTTACTATGAGTATATCCTCTATAACCTTCATTATGTATTTTACTATGTGTATACCCACTAAAACCTTCATTATGTATTGGACAAAATCAATCAATCAATAAATAAAATCATTGAATTTCTCACTGCAGAGAAAGAAACTGTTAGGAACATTCACAAACATTTGTGTACAGTTTATGGAGAAGATGCAGTTGACAAAAGAACAGTTAGTCACGGAAGACATTTTGAGGATGACGAAGAGGTGATTCGCACAGTGCACAAATGACTTCATGACCAGAACAAGGAGTGGTACCGACAGGGCATACACGCCCTTGTGTCTTGCTGGAGGATGGCCATAGAACAGGACGGAGATTATGTGGAATAATAGGGCTGTAGAAGAAGCATCATTCTTTCTTGTGTGTAAGTTTCATTGTGTTCAAAAAATAATTGACTGGGGTACGTACTTGTCCACCTGTCTGGGAAGAGTTTGATCTGGTGACACCTGATGAAGTGGACAAGGCCATTGGAGCTGTGAGTTCTGCCACCTGTTTACTGGATCCGTGTCCCTCCTGGCTGGTTTCGGCCAGCAGGGAGGTGACACGGAGCTGGGTCCAGGAGATTGTCAATGCTTCCTTGGGGAAGGGGTCCTTCCCGGATCCCTACAAGGAGGCACTTGTGCGCCCCCTCCTCAAGAAGCCTTCCCTGGACCCAGCCGTGCTTAATAACTACCGTCCAGTCTCCAACCTTCCCTTTATGGGGAAGGTTGTCGAGAAGGTGGTGGCGCTCCAACTCCAGCGTCCTTGGAAGAAGCCAATTATCTAGGTCCCCAGCAGTTTGGATTCAGGCCCGGCTACAGCACGGAAACTGCTTTGGTCGCGTTGATGGATGATCTCTGGTGGGCCCGGGACAGGGGCTTGTCCTCTGTCCTGGTGCTTCTTGACCTCTCAGCGGCTTTCGATACCATCGACCATGGTATCCTTCTGCGCCGACTGGAGGGGTTGGGAGTGGGAGGCACTGTTCTCCAGTGGTTCTCCTCCTACCTCTCCGGTCGGTCGCAGTCGGTGTTAGTGGGGGGGGCAGAGGTCGACCTTGAGGTTACTCCCTTGTGGGGTGCCTCAGGGGTTGGTCCTCTCCCCCCTGCTATTTAATATCTACATGAAACCGCTGGGTGAGATCATTTAGGGGCATGGGGTGAGGTATCATCAGTATGCGGATGATACCCAATTATACATCTCCACCCCATGTCCAGTCAACGAAGCAGTGGAAGTGATGTGCCGGTGCCTGGAGGCTGTTGGGGTCTGGATGGGTGTCAACAGACTCAAGCTCAACCCGGATAAGACGGAGTGGCTGTGGGTTCTGCCTCCCAAGGACAATGCCATCTGTCCGTCCATAATCCTGGGGGGGATTACTGACCCCCTCAGAGAGGGTCCACACCTTGGGCATCCTCCTCGATCCACAGCTCACATTAGAGAAACATCTTTCAGCTGTGGCGAGGGGGGCGTTTTCCCAGGTTCACCTGGTGCACCAGTTGTGGCCCTATCTGGACCGGGACTCACTGCTCACAGTCACTCATGCCCTCATCACCTCGAGGCTCGACTACTGTAATGCTCTCTACATGGGGCTACCTTTGAAAAGTGTTTGGAAACTTCAGATCGTGCAGAATGCAGCTGCGAGAGCAATCATGGGCTTCCCAAGGCATGTCCATGTTACTCCAACACTCCACAGTCTGCATTGGTTGCCAATCAGTTTCCGGTCACAATTCAAAGTGTTGGTTATGACCTTTAAAGCCCTTCATGGCACCGGACCAGAATATCTCCAGGACCACCTCCTGCCGCATGAATCCCAGCGACCGGTTAGGTCCCACAGAGTTGGCCTTCTCCGGGTCCCGTCAACTAAACAATGTCATTTGGCGGGACCCAGGAGAAGAGCCTTCTCTGTGGCGGCCCTGGCCCTCTGGAACCAGTTCCCCCCAGATATCAGAGTTGCCCCCACCCTCCTTGCCTTTCGCAAGCTCCTTAAAACCCACCTCTGTTGTCAGGCATGGGGGAATTGAAAATTTTTTCTCCCTTCCCCCTAGGCTTATAGAATTTATACATGGTATGTTTGTTGGTATGATTGGTCTCTTAAATTGGGGTTTTTTAGATTACTTTTTAATATTAGATTTGTTACATTATTTTTTATTGTTGTTAGCTGCCCCGAGTCTTCGGAGAGGGGCGGCATACAAATCTAAATAAACTAAACTAAACTAAACTAATTGTTGAAGAAAAAAAAAGTGGTGCATTACTTTCTGGGCGACCCTCTTATATTCATCCATTAATGGGCTACACTGGATTAATCTGAAACCCCTTCCTAAGGATAATTTGAAACAGGTTTTCATTTAGTTAGAAAAAAATTGAGTCCAGGAGTCTCCAACCTATGCAGATTGCAACTAGGCTGCAGAAATTGTCAGTGAGCACACACGTTCACACACCTTGCACAAATGGAGCTGCATATGCACACTCCCTTGGCAGTTGCTCCTGCAAACCATCACCCCATCCCTGCCGGTCTGCAAAGCCGGAAACATTGGGGAATTCTGATTTGATCCATTTTATATTTACAGTAGATTGCTGTTAAGCTCTAGGCTTTATCAGTTTATTCGAAGCTGGAATGCTGCTACCATGGCAGCAGTACAAAACAGAAGAAATAAAGCTGGCATTATGTACATTCATAAGATGCCAAGGTTACAAGACAGTAAATTCTAATTTCAGATGGGCAGGTCAATAGCGAAGGTCAATAATGAAAAATAATGAAGAACTCATATCTTCCTGATTTATTTATTGGATTTGTGTGCTGTCCCTCTCCGAGGGTTCGGAGCGGCTCACAACATAATAAAAATAGTAATACAATATCAAATCTAAAATCCAATTAATATAATTAACTACTCTAAAAACACTGGAGCATTAACATCATTCATTCCCTTCCAACAACAAGCATACTTCGTACTCGTCGGCCAGACGCTAAGGTTTGGCAGCACAGATGGGTTTTCAAGTTCTTATGGAAGGCAAGGAGGGTGGGGGCGGTATGAATCTCTGCGGGAAGCTGATATAAAACCCTTCATGGCATCGGACCAGAATATCTCCGGGACTGCCTTCTGCCGCAAGAACCCCAGCGACCAGTTAGGTCCCACAGAGTTGGCCTTCTCCGGGTCCCGTCGACTAAACAATGTCATTTGGTGGGATCCAGGAGGAGAGCCTTCTCTGTGGCGGCCCCAACCCTCTGGAACCAGCTCCCCCCAGAGATTAGAACTACCCCCACCCTCCTTGCCTTTCATAAAGTTCTTAAGACCCATCTCTGCCATCAGGCACTGAGACATCTCCCCCCGGGCCTATACAGTTTATACATGGAATGTTTGTATGTTTGCTTTTAATAATGGGTTTTTTAGTGTTTTTTAAATTATTAGATTTGTTCTTACATTGTCTTTGTTATTGTTGTGAGCCGCCCCAAGTCTACGGAGAGGGGCGGCATACAAACCTAATAAATAATAATAATAATAATTCCAGAGGGCCGGGCCCCCCACAGAGAAGGCTCTTCTGCTAGGCCCCACCAAGCGACATTGTCTAGTTCAGTGTTTCCCAACCTTTTTTGAGCCGCGGCACATTATTCACATTTACAAAATCCTGGGGAACATTGAGCGGGGGGGGGGGGGGAACTAAAAAAGTTTGGACAAAACCCCCTTCTCTTCCTCCATTTTGCCCTATTTCTCTCTCCCTCCCTCTTTCTTTCCCTCTCTCTCTCCATCCCTCTTTCTATCTCCCTTCCTTTCTTTTTTGCTCTTTCTCTCTCCCTCCTTCCCTCCCTCTTTTTCTCTTTCTTGCTTTCTCTCTCTCTCTTGCAATCTTTCTCTCTCTCTTTCTCTCTCTCTTTCTCTGTCTCTCTTGCTATCTCCCTTTTATTCTCTTTTTCTCTCTCCCTTGCTTTCTCTCTCTCTTTCTCTCTTGCTTTCCTTCTCTCTTTCTCTTTCTCTCTTGCTTTCTTTTTCTCTCTCTCTTGCTTTCTTTCTCTTTCTTTCTCTCTTCCTCTCTTTCTTGCTTTCTCTCTCTCTTGCTTTCTCTCTCACACACACTCTTTCTCTCTCTCTCCCTTGCTTTCTCTCTCTTTCCCTTGCTTTCTCTCTCTCTCTTGATTTCTCTCTTGCTTTCCTTCTCTCTCTTTCTCTCTTACTTTCTCTCTCTCTCCTCCTTTTTCTGTCTCTCTTTCTCTCTCATGCACCACTCTGGCAACAGAGAGAGAAAGAGAGAGAGAGAGCAGAGAGAGAGTGGAGGGCGGCTTGCCGGTCCGCTGCCCCCTGGATCAGTGGCCCCGCATGGCCCCAGTGCGGACTCCGCTGTCGTCTTCACCTCTGCCTAAGAGGCAGCAGCCACATTCACCCCTTCTCCCTCCTAGGTGTCCATGGCGCTCAGCGCCCGGCCACGTGCCGCCACCTCCCAGTACCCCGCCCGACTTCTACTTGCAGGAATGGGTGGTGGGGCGTCACGAAGGGCGGTGTTTGAAGGCCACCACGGCGCCGTTGTTGTCATCACAGCGCAAAGCCACACAGTCCCAGATCGCTTGCTTCTCCGGCCAGCAAGCCGGCTGCCTGGAAAAGCGGCACGCTTTTTAAACGTGCGCTTTTCAAATGCGGCTCTTTCCTGGGCAGCCGACTTTGCTGGCCGGAGAAGGGAGCGATTCAGGACTACGTGGCTTTGCGCCACTTCAAAAATTTCTGTGGGGGGGTGGTTTCCTAATGGTTGTGCGGGCGCACGCCCACGCAGCTTAGAAGCAACGGTGGCCGGCGCCCTCCCACTGGGCCCCAAAAGCTCACTTGCCATCACCACCAGGGAAGCTCCAGCCAGGCCGGGCTTGACTAGGTCCCGCAGCACACTAGTGTGCCACGGCACACTGGTTGGGAAACACTGGTCTAGTTGACAGGACCTAGAGAAGGCCGACTCTGTGGGACCTGACTGGTTGCTGGGAGTTAACACTGTCCAACCTGATGTCCAAATGTAGGACCAGAAAGCAAAATGGTAAATTCATTAGCAGCAAGGGATTGGTAAAGGTTCCATGGCACACCATATCTGCTGATCTTTATTCTATGTTCAATTGTATCATCACAGAAATATGCATGACCTAAAAGTTTAGTTAAGCTTAGCAGACGATACATGACACGTCAGAGGTGAGATTTAATAATTTAATTTAATTTAATTTAATTTAATTTAATTTAATTTAATTTAATTTAATTTAATTTAATTTAATTTAATTTAATTTAATTTAATTTAATTTAATTTAATTTAATTTAATTTAATTTAATTTAATTTAATTTAATTTAATTTAATTTAATTTAATTTAATTTAATTTAATTTAATTTAATTTAATTTAATTTAATTTAATTTAATTTAATTTAATTTAATTTAATTTAATTTAATTTAATTTAATTTAATTTCATTTCATTTCATTTCATTTCATTTCATTTCATTTCATTTCATTTCATTTCATTTCATTTCATTTCATTTCATTTCATTTCAATTCAATTCAATTCAATTCAATTCAATTCAATTTAAATATTGCCCAATCCCACGGGACTCAGGGCTAACTTATCTTGCTGCCGGTTTGCTTCCTCCTGCGTTGCGTGGGTGTGCCTTGCACGCATGTGCATGTCCAGTGCCAAAAATACGGGGGTGGGGGGTGGGAAGCTGAAAACAAGATTGCTATGCACCATACTGAAAACTTGGCTTCTGCACATGCTCAGAAGATTTTTTATTTTTTTTTTAAAACAAATTTTACTTTAAAAAAAAAGATTTGCACCGGCACTGACCAAACTGGTTTCATGGTGTCATGGTGATGTCACCAGTGGGTCACTACTGGTTCGGGTGGACCAATCTGGGAGGAATTGACCTCTGGTCAGAGCAAAATGAAGGAGCATTTCAAGATGCAAAGCTCCCCAATTGAGCGGTGAAGTGTGTGTTTGATGGGTCTTGATTGCATGCTAAGCTTCCAGTGACTTTCGTTTTTGGTTGATCTTGCTGGTTTTAATTGTCATTTGAATTTCCTAATACCATCTGAAATCATTACCATGTCACTTAAGGTGCCATACAAATGCTCCATGTAATTTAAAAAAAAATGTCAGGACTTTATTTGGTGTTCAGCTCAAGGGCATTACAGAAAATTAAGACAACACTGAAAGCTGGTACTTTGTGTTGCACAAAGACCATTTTTAAAAATTATTTTAACATTGTTGGTATTGTAAGCCTATCTTGAAAGTTTCAGGTAGATTTTAAAAAATCAAAGAAGTCTTATATATCTCTCTCTCTCTCTCTGTATGAATACGTCTGCAACATTTAAATAAATAAACATTTATATTCGTGTAATTTTCTAAAACTTACCCTTCTCCAGCTGTTCTTCCAAGTTCTGACACATCAATGTTACGATCCCCACAGGGTGCGCGTTTGGTTTCATCACAATTATCTTCATCAGAGAAGTCACCACAGTCATCTTCTGTGTTGCATACCAATCTACTCTTTAGACAATATCCTTAGTGTGGAACAAAGAATGAAACAATTATAATGATAGATAATCGGATATTTAGAATACCTTCATACATCAACATTGCTTTCCCAAATTGTGCTTTTGGCTTCAACTCCCCAAAATTTCAGCCTAAGTAAAACAAACTGCCATTTATATCAGAATGAGTGGCTGGTTTACAGTTAATTTCTCTGCATTATTTGCAATATTTGTTTGAATGATATAATATGTTTTATATATCGCTACACTGATAATAAAACTTACTGAGGCTTTTGGGTTTGCATTTCTGTGCAAATTTAACTTAAACTACTTTTTCTGAATCTATTATGCATATTAAAAAGGGTTCATTTGATGAAATAAAATGAGCATCATCATATAATAATACAATGAAAATAATACATGGTTGTGATTAAAATATGCTAAAACTGAACAAGATCTTCTACAAATTTTTTAAATGGGAAACATCATAATACTTCGACATTTAACATTTCTCTGAACAGCGCAGTGTGGTTCTCCCATCAAAATGTGGCTTATAAAAATGAATTCAAAAATGACATTAGAAAACACAATATTCATCATCAGCCTATAACCATAATGGTGAACCTATGGCATGCTTGCCATCGGTGGCATGCGGAGCCATTTCAGAAGGCACACGAGAATTTGCCGTATGTCAGCTCCAGCTGATTTTCAGCCTTGGGAAAGGCCGTTTCACCCTCCAGATGCTTTAGGGAAGCAAAAAACCTCACCAAATGGACAAACTAGAAGTTCGAACAACGGATTTCTGGTTTGCTTGTTGTGCTGTTTTTTGCACTCCAGAGGGTTCAGGGAAGCTTCCTGAATCCCTGGAGTGCAAAAAACAGCACAATGGGCAAACCAGAAGTGCATTTTCCAAACTTCCCCGGTTTGCCTGTTTGGCCGTTTTTTCACATTCCAGGCTTCAGTGAGACCTATGCTCATGTTTGGGGGCATTGACGGAGTGCACATGAGTGGGGGGGGGGGGCGAGAAAAGGTGCGGAGTGCGGAGTGCGGAGAGGGGCGGCATACAAATCTAAATAATAAATAAATAAAATAAAATAAATAAAATAAAGGGTTTTGGCATGTGCATACATGCTAACACACCCACACACTCCCTTTTGGTACATGAACCAAAACAGGTTCGCCATCACTTGTTCTTTTTAATATTAGATTTGTATTATATTGTATTGTTATTGTTGTTGTGAGCCGCCCCGAGTCTTTGGAGAGGGGTGGCATACAAATCTAATTTATTATTATTATTATTATTGTTATTATTATTATTATTATTATTATTATTATTATTATTATTATGTCAGTACAACACAGCAAACGAGATCACTATGCTGGATTTCGTATTTCATCACCAGTCGGGCGCTTCCCAAGCACCTAGGACTGCGTGATGTAGCGGCGAATTATGTTTGCCGATCCCAGTAAAGCTTTTGCAATTGACAGATGGAGATTTTGTCAATTCCGATGGTTTTCAAACATCCGCTGAGATCCTTTGGTACTGCGCCCAGTGTGCCAAGGACCACTGGGACCACTTTCACTGGCTTATGCCAGAGTCGTTGCAGCTCGATTTTTAGATCTTCGTATTTCACTAATTTCTCTAGCTGCTTCTCCTCAATTCTGCTGTCTCCTGGGATTGCAATGTCGATGATCCATACTTTCTTTTTCTCCACGATCACAATGTCTGGTGTGTTATGCTTCGGAATTCGGTCAGTCTGAAATCGGAAGTCCCACAGTAGTTTTGCTTGCTCATTTTTGACCACTTTTTCGGGCTTATGATCCCACCAGTTCTTTGCCACTGGTAAGTGGTAGTTCCGGCACAGGTTCCAGTGGATCATCTGTGCCACAGCATCATGTCTATGCTTGTAGTCTCTTTACAGAGTCTGCACTTTGGATCGTCTGTTGATTTATCAATTCTGGCTTTGACAGCATTTGTTCTATTGGCCTGTTCTTGTGCCGCCAGTATTAGTCCTTCTGTCTCCTTTTTGAGTGTTCCACTTGTAAGCCATGACCAGGTCTTTTTATTATTATTATTATTATTATTATTATTATTATTATTATTATTATTATATTAGATTTGTATGCTGCCCTTCTCCGAAGACTTGGGGGGGGGCAGCTCACAAGATACAATATAAGCACTGCATACAACAAATCTAATTAATTAAACTAAAATCCCAATATATTAAAATCAGCCAGCCAATTCATTCACAACCACACATCACGTTTGGTAGACGGGAGGGGGGGATTGATCTATAGTCAGTGACGGCAGTAGAGAAATGATGTCAGAGTCTGCATACCTACCATTTTCACATTCAAATTCTCGCTTCTCACAATGACCTCTCTCATCTGGGCACGGAGTTCTTGTCTCACAGGACTCTTTATCATTCAGGGATTCAAGGCATGGCCTTCCTCCAAACTGTCCAAACCTCACAATACTCCTTGAGCGGTACTTTGTGGGAGATATTAAAAGACAAAATTAAAACAGTCTCAGAATCAGCTGCCTTTGAAGGGGGTGAATGGATGGGGGCGGGGGGATGAGGCTAGTTTCGAAAGCCCTCCACTTGCCTTTTAATTCATGTCTAATATTAAAGTTTAATCATCCTTGCCTGTTTTTAAATCTTTAAATTTATATACTGTTTGGAAATGGGCAGTAAAATAAATATGCAAGGCGAAAGAAATAGAAACTTGTTGCAACGCCCCAAAATGGAAAGAATGGGGAATTCAAAGTCCACAACTATTTAGGAGGACAGACTATCACTCCATCTCTGGAGGATCTTGACCTCAGCAAATTTTAAAAAACAAACAGTGATGTTCAACTAGAGAGGCTATTATCAGAAACTGTGAAAGGATTGGCCATGTTTTACCATCCATTCAAATTTAACATTAGTGGACAACCAGTGATTCTATCAGAGTTTGTTGCGGAAAAATCAATTTCCAGAAGTACACAGAAATGACTGATTCAGCTGGATTCATTAACTTGTTTATAAACATAGTACAGTGGTACCTCTACTTACGAACTTAATTTGTTCTGTGACCTGGTTCTTAAGTAGAAAAGTTTGTAAGAAGAAGCCATTTTTTCCATAGGAATCAACGTAAAAGCAAATAATGCATGCGATTGGGGAAACCACAGGAAGGGTGGAGGCCTTGTTCCTCCCAGAAGATTCTTAGAGAGGCCCCATGGAGGCTTGTCCCTGCCTTTTCCGGCCCTGTTTCCTCCCAGGAGATTCCTAGAGAGGCCCCACGGAGGCTTCTCCCTGCCTTTTCTGGCCCTGTTTCCTCGCAGGAGTTTCCTAGAGAGGCTCCACGGAGGCTTCTCCCTGCCTTTTCCGGTTACAGTTTCAGAGGCTCAGGTTTGTAAGTGGAAAATGGTTCTTGAGAAGAGGCAAAAAATCTTGAACACCCGGTTCTTATCTAGAAAAGTTCGTAAGCAGAGGCGTTCTTAGGTAGAGGTACCACTGTAATATATATATATATTGAAGGGATTGGATACTTCTCTGCCTTACAAGGCAAAGATTGCAGGTTCAAGTCCCAGTGGGTATGGCTAGCTGATGAGGCCAAAATAAGGCCGAAATAGATCTATCCTAGTCTTCCTTAATTTTCAAATTCAGCAAAAAAAACATGTGACATATATATATATATATATAAAATTATTTCTTCAAGTAACCATGAGCAGGAGAATTAGTTTCATTTCAGCAGAGGAGACATGGTAGAGAATTGAGAGTACAGAGTGAACCTGAGAGCAGAGTGGACTGAGACACACCCATCCTTAAGCTTAAGATTTCAGTTTTGACTCTCTGCAAAGACTCAGAAGTGTTTAACTTCTATTGGCTGACTTAGTTGCTATGCGTATTCATTGGCTAACCTTGTTAACAAGGCTCTCTCAGTTCATGAATATCTTAACAGGTTCCATACAAGAAACCTTTTTTCTTTTACTATTTGAAACTAATATCCACCCAGTAGCCTATACATCACAAATAAATCATCTTTATGAAGTCCTTTTAATGAAAGTGAAATTATGGAAATGTCACTTACTCTTTCTTTTGTGCATGGACTACAGGGTCCCCAATCGCCCCACGTACTCAGCGAGCAGTCAACAGGAACTGGAGCATTAGGTGCCCGTTTCAACCTAAAAATAAAATAATTTTAAAATAATTTGAAATGTTTCTGACTTAGTACATTGTAAGTTCCTGTTTGTATGCATAATGTTTGTATATTGCCTAAAACACGATTTAAGTATTGCCCACAAGATTATATGTGTTGTGATTCAGTCTGAGGCTCCTCAGGGAACGGCTGGAACTCTGCCGGCTCCATGCTCAGAGGGGGAGGACGAGGAACAGGAGGAGGAGGAGGACCAGGCAGACGGGGAAGAGGAATGTCAGGATGAGGAGGAGGGAGAACAGCCTGAGACCCTCGGGGGGGGAGCTCTCCCCAGCAAGTAGCCTGGAGTCATTAGATGAGAACGCACAAGCCATCATAGATATGAGGCAGAGAAGGGCAGCACAACGAAGGGGACAATTAGCCAGGTATTTCCATCCCTAATAGGCAACAGCTGGGTTTGGGTGTGGTTCTCCTCAGAAAGGTTGAAAAGGCAGGCCCGCCCTTCCTGTATTGTGGAGAGTTATCTTTTGGGAGTCCTGTGACCTTGCTTCGATCCTTGGCGTCTCTGATTCTGGCTTGTGGCCTCGAAGGCTGAAAACTTGGGAGAGGCATGGGTTTTATTATCTACAGTGGTGTGTGTGCCAGCAAGAAGCCTGTTGTATTGTCTGGCCATCGTGACTTTTCTGTGAAGCTTCATAGCATTCCAGTTTGTAAGAACAGTTTTTGTTATCTGTGTTTGTTTTCAAAGATATAAAATGACTTTGCTTTTTACCAGCGTGTCTGGCTACTCTTTTTAGTTGGTGTTGACGTCTGGGGGAACCCAGACAGAACAATATGCTGCAACGTTCTACCTGTCAATGACTACTTCAGCTTCAATCGCAACAACACAAGAGCACGCAACATATTCAAACTTAATATTAACCGCTCCAAACTTGACTGTAAAAAATATGACTTCAGCAACCGAGTTCTCGAAGCGTGGAACTCATTACCTGACTCAGTAGTGTCAACCCCTAACCCCGAACATTTTCCCCTTAGATTATCCACGATTGACCTCTCCAGGTTCCTTAGAGGTCAGTAAGGGGCATGCATAAGTGCACCAGTGTGCCTTCCGTCCCCTGTCCAATTGTCTCTCCTTATCTCATTTATCTTTTCTTCCTTTCAAATTTGTTCACCTATATTTTTATATCTTTTCTTCTATTCATTTCTTTAGTTATATTACTAAATATCTATTCTCTTCAATGTGTATTATATATTGGACTAAATAAATATATAAATAAATAAATTGCAAGGAAACAATATAGGAACAATATAACCACCACCACCCCTCTGGCTATTGCTGTCTTGTTGTAGATCTCACAACGAAACGTTGCATGGCAATATTTGCTCTGGACCATGCAAGTTCAAGATGCATGCTCTTGGAATATGTACCTCAAAACCCCATGACCATAGGAGAAAGGGTTGAGTCTTGCAACTGACTTGAAGTTTCTCTGCGCAAGTTCTTTGCTTGTTTTAAAAACAGAATTCCAGCAAGAAAAATTATATCTGACATGATTTAATACAAAGGAGCTTTGCTATATAACGGGATGGGTTTATACATTCACATTTTACGGAATTCTCAGGCATTTTCTCTTTACCACTGATGAAGGAAAAATCAGTGATGACCCAAAACCCAAGAGATGTGTGTGTGTATATGTGGTTTTGTTTGGGGCCCTTTTGTATTCACTATCAGCACACCCTGGAAATTTTAGTACTGTGGGACTAATAAAATTATGTATATTTGACAGTTTGATTTTATATTTTACGCAAGGACATGAATTCTATTGTCCTTGATAGGGCTGACATATCATTCAAAATTAATCAAAGCATCAGGATTTCTAAAATCACTTAGAGTTAAACAAAGCATTTAGCAAATTACAGGAAGAAGCAGGTATTCTCACTTGCAGGTATTCTCTTACTTTCTACCTTCCAAAAATTAAAAACAGGGTACCAGGAACTTTGGAGAAGATTGGCCACAAGTGCTACCAAATGTAATTTCTATCCCATAAAATAAACTCACCTTTCTTTCCCAGAGGCAAAACCATTTGCTCCTAAAATGCAGAGAACTCCTATAAGAAGCAAAGAAGAAGACATGATGGTAGCGTTAATAAAAAAATAAGATGCAGATTCAAGTCTTTTATACTGTTTATCTTTGTTAAATATTAATAAGGCAATAAACAAAAGTTTATGAAAGATGAAGGTCAAATTTCATATTGATTTTTTTCAAAATGTTATTGACTTCCTTGTTCAATTTGTTAAGTCTCCTTGTGTTTATACACACACACACACACACACACACACACACACATATATATGCATACACAGGAATGATAAAGTAAATATACCAGATATAAAGTAAAAATACCAGGTATACCAGGTGATTTGGCAGAATCCCAGGAAGAATTCCTGGGGGAATCAACGAAGTGTCCAGAGCAACCTAAGTTGCAACTGAAAAGAAGATTCCTAGAGAGGCCCCCAAAGAAAAGTTGGATCTTTTTGCCCTTATAACTTAATTTAATCTGAAGTAGTGTAGGGTTTCCTGCCTAAGCAAGGGGTTGGACTAGAAGACCTCCAAGGTCCCTTCTAACTCTGTTGGTATTATTATTATTATTATTATTATTATTATTATTATTATTATTATTATTATTATTAATACTTGACCAGAATCAAAGAAGGAGAATGGAAGACTGCATTCTAAACCAGGTTTGGGCAGTTTGAACATTGCATGATGCTCTTTAGCCTAATGCAACGTAACTGTTGTCTTTCAAGGATTTTTAGAGGTCATTTGCCATTACCTTCTTTCTAGGGCTGAAAGAAAGTGTCTTGCCCCAAGTCACCCAGCTGGCTAAGTGCCCAAAACTGGACTAGAACTCATAGTATCCCAGTTTCTGGCCTGTTGCCTTAACCACTAACATCAAACTGGTTTTCTACTATTTGTTACACTTTTATTTATTTTATTTATTTATTATTAGAGTTGAAAGGGACCTTACAGGTCATCAAGTTCAACCCCCTGCTTAAGCAGGAAATCCTACAGCACCCCAGTCAAATGGCAGTCCAATCTCCTCTTGAAAATGTCCAAAGTTGGGGAGTCCACAACCTCCACTGGCAGGCCGTTCCACTGGTTGATCGCTCTCACTGTCAGGAAATTCTTTCTTATCTCCAGGTTGAATCTTTCCTTGGTCAGTTTCCAACCGTTGTTCCTCGTCCGGCCCTCTGGTGCCCTGGAAAACAGTGTGTCCCCCTCCTCTCCATGGCAACCCCTCAAGTACCTGTATACAGCTATCATGTCCTCCTTAGCCCTTCTTTTTACTAGACTATCCATGCCCAGTTCCAGCAACCTTTCCTCGTATGACCTGGTCTCTAGTCCCCTTATCATTTTAGTTGCTCTTTTCTGCACCCTCTCTAGAGTCTCTATATCTTTTTTGAAGTGTGGTGACCAGAACTCCAGGTGCGGTCTGACCAGGGCCTTATAGAGTGGTATTATTACCTCTCTGGACTTGGAGTGTATCCCCCTGTTCATGCAGCTTAGGATTGTGTTGGCTTTTTTAGCTGCTGCTGCACATTGCTGGCCCATGTTTAGCTGGTTATCTACTAAGACTCCAAGATCCCTTTCACAATCACTCATGGTGAGTGTGGTTTCGCCTAATTTGTATTCATTATTTTGTATAATAAAACTACAAAACAGTAGATTGAGAAAAAAAATCATTACTCCAAGCAGTTTAAGTATTGTTTAATGTATTTTATCATTAATTCATTACTATTTTTTTTTTGGGGGGGGTTGTTTTTCAGTTGGGGTGATTGGTTAAAGCTCCATAAATAGTTAATTCATTTTAAAAGTTTCACTTGTTTGTGTTGGTCACAAAGTATTGGCACATGTTTTCAGCAACTTTGGGTATTTTCCTTGTAACATTTCTATATTGCAGCTAGTCCTCAATTTATAATAGCCATCCCTTCCCTGCCCCAAAGCTACTTACAACATATTTCCAAAGTTTCATCAATGACAACTATAGTAAAAAATGGATTTGCTCAAGAACTGTGATGTTTGCTTACAGACTCTGGTGACTCATTCAATGACCACTACAAGAAAAAAACCCATAAAAATCAGATCAGTCATGTGATGACTTGTTTTATGTCCATTACAATTTAAGATCACAAGGCTCCGTTATGGTCAAAAGTCAGAGATTATCTGTACATCTGGGGGATAAGCCCACGCCCAGAATGTTAGAGTAAAAAGAAACTATGGTGTTTTAGAGATGAACATTTAAGATCTGGACAGTTTGGTATCATCACTTGGACTTCATTTAAGCACCAAAACTAAACCAATTGCCTTTATCCCTAAAAATCGCATGGGTGGAAGACTGATTTAAACAGTTCAATTTAGCCCAAATAAAGTTGTTTTTACAACCTGAAGCAACTTAAATGAAGTTTAATCAACGGAAAACACTCAACACTTTGCTTGAACTGGCCCTGATAATAAGCCGTACCTTCCTTCCTTCCTTCCTTCCTTCCTTCCCTCCCTTCCTCCCTCCCTTCTTTCCTTCCTTCCTAACTTCTTTCCTTCCTCCCTTCCTTCTTTCCTTCCTTCCTTCCTTCCTTCTGAACTGATTTTGCTCAAGGCCTAGTCAAAAGTGAAACAAGGATGAATTTCAAGACTGAAGAGATAAGCAGCTTTCTCTCATCAAAATAACTGCACCCTGCAGTGCACGTTAACCAGTGTAGCTTTCACTGCATTATTAAAGAGATGTTAACAGCTTCTTCATGAAAATGTAGACTGTTTAATAATCCTAGTTTCAGTTGTTGTACAATTGATGGCATTAAACATTGAAGTGGAGATTACTCTTAATAAATGAGCAAGGACACATTGGTGTTAGAAGGATTCATCTTCTCTAACCTGACCTGTTTTGTGGGGTTTGACATCACGCTGGAGCTAGAAATAAACTTGCTTAACTATGCTGGGCTTATAGTATATAGTCCAAAGAAGAACTGACACAATAGATGGATTAATGATAGGGCTTTTGTTCTCATAGTTAATTGTGACTAAAGGAAGTAAATTCTCTCAGATATTGTGTTTTGTATTGTCTTTTTTTTCTTTCTGTATTTATAATTGTAAATAAAAACTTTTCTTAAAAAAAAAGAAAAAAGAAATACATATCACTGCTCCAAACCTCCTTTTGCTTGAGGAAACAGGGTGTATGCCTGTTCTGCCCCAGCTATAGACCACCAAGAATGCAGCACACACAAAGTCTGTATATGTTTTACTTTACTAATTAAGGACTACAAATGAGCTTTCTTAGGAGTCATTACAAACAAATGCAGTTTAAATACCTGGAAATAAGGAAGAACTTCCTGACAGTCAGAGCGATAAACCAATGGAATGGCCCTCCAGCGGAGGTTGTGAATGCCCCAATTCTCGGCATATTCAAGAGGAGATTGGACTGCCATCAGGCTGGGGAGGTGTAGGATTTCCTGCTTGAGCAAGGGGTTGGACTTGATGACCTGCAAGGTCCCTTTCAACTCAAATCAACCAACCAGCCAGCCAGCCAGCCAGCCAGCCAACCAACCAACCAACCAACCAACCAACCAACCAACCAACCAACCAACCAGTCTTTTCTGAACACCGGCTGTTAATTCAACTTCATTAATAATTAATAATAATTAATAATTTAATAATAATAATTTATTAGATTTATATGCCACCCCTCTCCGAAGACTCGGGGTGGATCACAACAATAATAAGTGACAAATCCAATATTTAAAAAACATCTAAAAACCCATCATTTAAACCATACAACACAGTCATATCATACACAAATTATATAAGCCTGGGGGTATCTCAATTGCCCCATTCCTGGTGACATAGGTGGGACACCACAGAGAAGGCTCTTCCCCTAGGACTGCCAGACGACATTGACGGGGAGGGAAGGGAAGGGAGGGAAGAAGGAAAGAAAGAAAAAGAGAGACAGGGAGAGAGGGAGGGTGACAGAAAGAAAGAAAGAAAAAAGAAAGAAGGAAGGAAAGAAACAGAAAAAAGAAAGAAAGTGTTCTGTCTGGGTTCCCCAAGACCTCAACACCAACTGGAAAAAACAGCCAGACACTCTGGTAAAAGCCAAAAGTATTTTATAACTGGAAAAAATAAGCACAGAGGAAAACCTGTTCTTCCCAACAGACAGGCTATAATATGTTACAGCAGGGTCCTGATGTCCAGACAATACAGCAAGCTTCTTGCTGGCACCCCCCCCCCCAAGATTTCAATAGTCAAAGGCACAAACCAGGATTCCAAGACGCCAAAGTTCACAGCCAGGTCCCACGACTCTCAAAGATAAAACTCCACAAGCCAGGAAGGGTGGGTCTGCCTTTTAGCCTTTCCCAAGAGCACCACACCCAAATCCAGCTGTTGCCACTTTAATGCTGAAAGTACTTAGCCAATTGATTCCGTCTCTGAGTAGCTCTTCTTTGTCGCAGATCAATTATGGCTTGTGCATTTTCCTCTAAGGAATCCAGGCTGCTTGCTGGGGAGAGCTCCCCCTGGTGGGACTCTGGCTGTCCTCCCTCTTCTTCAGCCTGGGATTCCTCCTCCTCGTCTGTCTGCACCTCCTGTTCCTCAGCCTCTCCCTCTGAGCTGGAAACCGACAGAAGATCAGCCGTTCCCGGAGGGGCCTCAGACGGAACCACAACAGAAAGAAAGAAAGAAAGAAAGAAAAAAGAAAGAAAAAAGAAAGAAAGAAAGAAAGAAAGAGATGGTAGGAAGGAAGGAAGACAGAAAAGAAGAAAAAGAAAGATGGTAGGAACAAAGACATAAAGAAAGAAAAAGAAAGGAAGAAGAGGGAAGAATGAAAGAAAAGAAAGAATGAAAGACTAATGACTACAATTGAGCAAGAGCATTGTTAAGTGAGTTTCACCACATTTTGCAAGTTGGCCACAACCACCCAATCATCTGACCACCAAGCCAGACCCACCTGAGGGAGGGGGAGGCAGTGAGGATGAATTTGTAGCATCAAGAGGGTGGTGGACTGATCTACACTAATACAGAAGAAGCATTGTCTTTGGCCTTAACAGAAAATTCCCCTTTTCTCTGAAGCAGAAATTTCTCTTTGCTCCAGTTAATTTTAAGGGTGCAAAGATGAGCAACACTCTCTTAAAATATTTGCCAGGTATCAGCAAAGAAAAGAAACAGAATAAGGAACTAAACTCTTTGCAGTTCTGAATAAACTTTGAGCTGACACGATTTTTCTGAAAAGAGAAGGGGCTATTACAGTTCTGCATTTATTTATTTTGCATGCTGAGGACTATGCCCCAGAATTGCATTGTTCAGGAAGTTGCATATCATGATCTTTATAGAGTTCAACCTACCAAATTAACAACAATTTCTGATAATAGTGACAAACAAACTGTGAGCCAGCCAGAGTTATTTGCTGATTTGGGTTGCTATAGAAATGAAATATAGTTGGTCAATAAAAATAAAAATGAGACACTTCCTTTTAGTTCTCCTTTCTATCATTATCCAACTAGACCAACGAAGACTCTTAGGAAGGTGAGCCAAGAAGTGAAATGTTAAGCAACTTCTTAGTTATTTTTCCTCAAACCTAAATTGATATTTTCCTTCTATTTTTTGCTGGAAATTTATTGGATTTCCCCCCCTTTTTCCTCTCCTCTCTGTTTCCTCATCCTCAGAGTCTGATACTTCCTGAGGCTGGCAAGAAACACTTACTACATCCCTCTCCCATCTTGCAACTATATCCATTTCCAAATCAAATGATACTTTTTTTCCCAGTAAAGTCCTTATTACTGTATCTCTAGGCAGAGAGAACAGTATGTTAGAGTGGTTTCAGCTCAGTGTTTAGAGCAGGGCTCCCCAAACTTGGCAACTTTAAGATTTGTAGACTTCAAATCCCAGAATTCTCCAGCCCACACAGCTGGCTGAAGAATTCTGGGAGCTGAAGTCCACCAGTCTTAAAATTGCCAAGTTTGAAGACCTCTGGTTTAGAGTGTACAGTATTACTGCAGGCTACTTCGGTTGACTGTCCACTGCCTGCAATTTGGCAGTTTGAATTTCACCAAGCTCAAGGTTGACTCATCTTTCTATCCTTCTGAGGTGGGCAAATGATGGCAAAAGATTGTTGGGGGCATTAGGCTGACTCTGTAAACCACTTAGAGAGGGCTGTAAATCACTGTAAAGCAGTATATAAGTCTAAGTGCTGTTCCATGGGTGTCAAACTTGCAGTCCGCAGGCAGGATGCATCATACACAGATCACCCCAGCTCCATGAATGGGAACAACGTCATTAAACGTCATGTGACAGCAACGTGATGTGGAGAGTTTGACCCCACCATACATTAATCCAGTCTGCATTGGTTGCCGATCAGTTTCCGGTCACAATTCAAAGTGTTGGTTATGACCTATAAAACCCTTCATGGCACCGGACCAGATTACCTCAGGGACCGTCTTCTGCTGCACGAATCCCAGCAACCAGTTAGGTCCCACAGAGTGGGTCTTCTCTGGGTCCCGTCAACCAAACAATGTTGCTTGGCAGGACCCAGAAGAAGAGCCTTCTCTGTGGCAACCCCGGCCCTCTGGAACCAACTCCCCCCAGAGATTAGAATTGCCCCCACCCTCCTTGCCTTTCGAAAGTTGCTTAAAACCCACCTCTGCCGCCAGGCATGGGGGAACTGAGATACACTTCCTCCTAGGCCTTTACAATTTTATGCATGGTATGTCTGTATGTATGATTGGTTTTTATATAATGGGTTTTTAACTGTTTTTAGTATTGGATTTTGTTATACAGTATACTGTTTTGTTGCTGTTGTTAGCCGCCCCGAGTCTGGGGAGAGGGGCGGCATACAAATCCAATAAATAAATAAATAAATAAATAAATGAATGAATGAATGAATGAATGAATGAATGAATGAATGAACGAATGAACAAACAAACAAACAAACAAACAAACAAATTAACCTCTCAATAAGAAGACATTGATCACCAGTCTTAACTAGAGACCCAGTCCTTTGCTGATCAATTTAATCCTCTGATCAAGACAAAGACTATGTAAACATGTAGAACCATTTGCCACTCCACAGCTTCAAATTCTACAAGCTGAGAAATAGATCCATAATAGTACAACAAGCAAAAGAAGCAAGGATCTGTTGCAATTTTAATACTTTGGATAGCTCATTTTGTTTACAGTTAAAACAGTGTAACCATTATATCACAAACAATATTTGCTCCTTCCAGGTTTTGCACGGAGTCTCATTCTTTGGCACCTGACAGACTGAAGTGAAAAAGAAAGTCTACCTGAAGTTCAAGCAAATAAGATGTTTCTCTATAATCCCAGTAAATCGAAATTGGTTCTTATCAACGCAAGTAATAAAAGCTAATAGATAAACATAGCAAAAAAAGATGTCCATGCTGTTTTACAAGGACTGGAGATTGCTACACCTATATTACCATGTAATATATCAGCTTTGTTATAATTGCCAAGTTGACCCCGGACTTTTACTGGGAAGGAAGAAGAGATAAGAATTCATTGGAATATATACTCAAATCAATTCTCAAGAATTCCATTCTTTAGCATGACATCAGTGCAATCTAGTTTAAAGGCAAACATATACCGTACTTTTTTGGAGTATATGACGCACCTTCCTCCCCTAAAAGAGGGTGGAAATGTCAGTGCATCTTATACACTGAATACAGCCATTTTTGCTGCCTGGAAGCCCTGTCCCTGCATCCCATTTTTGGACAGAGAGAGCCTGCAGAGAAATCCTGGTTGCTGGGGGATGGCAAAAAAGGCCCCGTTTTTGCAAAAAAAGGGCAAAAAACACAATTTGGCTCAGAATACTTTTCCCCCCTTGTTTTCCACCTACAAAATAAAGGTGTGTCTTATACATTGTTGCTTCTTATACTCCGAAAAATACGGTAATACTGTATTTATATAACCAAACACATATTTATGTAATTGTTTCAATCTGAAATCTTATTCCAGCTCAGCACACTTTCATGCTTAGAGAAAGGTAATGAACAAGGAGCAAAATTTAATTTAATTTAATTTATTAGATTTGTATGCCGCACCTCTCTGAAGACTCGGGGCAACTCACAACAACAATAAATACAGTAGACAATAATACAAATCCAATTAATAAAAGTAGAACTAAAACCCCTTAATATTAAAAACAATCAATGCGACACAGTCATACCATTCTCAAATGCTATAGTCAGAAGAGAGGGGGGAGTTAATCCCCCCATGCCTGGCGGCATAGGTGAGTCTTTAACATCTTGTGAAAGAAGGGGAGGGTGGGTGCAATTTGAATCTATGGGGGGAGTTGATTGCAGAGGGCCGGGGCCACCACAGAAAAGGCTCTTCCCCAGGTGCCGCCAGACGACATTGTTTAATTGATGGGACCCGGAGAAGGCCAACTCTATGGGACCTAATTGGCCGCTGGGATTTGTGTGGCAGAAGGCAGTCAGCAAGTAAGGGTCAGCAGTGGAATATACTACACATCTGAGAGTCTCAAAAGTTGCTTGGTAATATAAATTCAGTCTTGGCATTGCTCTTAAAAAACTGAAGTATTCACTTAAAAACGTACACCTACATTTGAATGTGAAGTAGCCAGCTGCTTTAGGGATGAATTATTTGTGAAGGAAAAATGTAAATATGGCAATACATAAGAATGCTTTCTAAGAATACCTATCCACAAAGATCCAAAGTTTCTCCTTTGTCAATTTTTTCCAAACTTGGCAACTTTGAATTGGGAAGTCCACTCATCTTAAAGTTGCCAAGTTTGAAAAATACTGTCCCATATTCACCATGAAAACAAGTTCATTTAATACCAGAGTAGTGCTTGTGTCGCTCCCATCCCACAAGCACGGATATCCTGATTTTAATCTGTGAAATATTGTCTTATAGTTTGCTTGTTGAGTATTGAACACCTGGCCCAAAGCTAAGCCAACAATAATGGAAGCAGGACTTTCATTTTGCTCATTTATTTATTTGATTCATATCGTGGTAGTACCAAGACTTCTGTGGTATAATCATTTGTTTGCCATATGCCATGTGTTTTCCACAACAGTGTTGAAGAAGTGTCCCCCTTTTACTTTCCTTTTCGTATTGTGTTCAAACAAGGTATTATAGTAAAAAAAAAAACCCACCACCTGTATTCTTCAAACTGCCAGTTCACATATCCTTATCTACTACTTGAAGAATCAGCTTCTATGGCAGATCTCTATGTGTGAAAGAAACACTTGAAGGACAGCATATGCTCTCATGTGGCTGCAGATGCATCCTATTAATCTATGACTCTGAGAATATGTGGAAAACTCTATTTTCTAGGCTTCAAGATAAGAACTTTGTACCCAGTGGTCGTAATGTCCATGTGGATTTACACCTTTTGTACAATGACATTGTCATTCAAGTGACATAAATTAGTCCATTACAATGGGTTTTCATGATAATGTCTGCTCAGATGAAGAATATGAATCTGAAAGACAAGCAGTCATAAATATACCAAAGCCAAGGAAAATAATCAAAACCACATAACAGCAAAAGTTAGAATATTTTGGTTATGTGATGCAAAACCAGGGGTGGGTTACCGCCTGGCTGGGGCAGGGAGACGCAGTGGGGTAGCGAAAATGGAGCTCCACCTCCGAGCACCCAATTTGCATTGAAACACGTTGAAAGAAAATGTAGGACGTCCTGCATAAGCCACGGCCACAGTGTGGTAGCAAAGGTTTTGGCAACCCTTCACTGTGCTAAACCCAGAAAAAGATGGCATACTTCATTAAATCCTGCAGGGAAAGATTGAAGGCTAATGAGGTCCAAGCAGAAGAAGAACATCATGGCTTCAAAATCTAAGGGATTGTTTTGGACAAAACTCAACATCATTTTTTAGTGTAGCCATTGATAAAAATAGGATCGCCAGCATGATTGCCAACATCTGATGACACAAGAAGAATAAGAATAAGAATCATCTATTTTGCTTGGCAGTTGATCAGAGGTGCTGTTATAGCAAAGAATTGGGTGCCCCCGGCCCCAAGATGTTTGTTTCTTCTGACATATTAAGTCTCAAACTGGAATTTGTCTCAATAGTTCTTGTGTTTAAAGAAAGTCAATCTTGGCTGTGTATGAAACAAAAATGTGGAGTCTGCAGCCAGGAACTCGGAATTATAAACTTAACCTCTGAGACCCCCAGATTCTGTGGTGTAATTTCACCAGCATCTGCCCAATGGTCACTGCAGCCACTTCCATTCTTCTCCACTCTGCCTTATGTTCTTGCTGCTTTTCTGGCTCATTCCCATCCAGACCCAACCTGGGACTGCATCTTCTGGTGGTCCAACTCCTTCCCAAACTTATGCTCTTAGAAAACCTTATGCTCCTATGTCCTATCTCATCTTTCTGGCCTCACCCTCTTGCCCGTCTCCTTTCTATTCTGAACAGCATCCCATCATGGAATAATATTAAATCATTTTCTTTGAATTATTTATATGGTTGCTCATCTCACTGATGTGACTCTGGGCGGTTTACAAAAACTTTAAAAATGCAATTTTGAAAATACACATAAGTAACTTAAAGAAAACGCCGCTGCTGAAAATACCGTACATGATCACTTGGGCTCAACTAACTTCCCATGCTCCATAGAACAATCTTCAGGGTTTTCCAAAAGGTAAGAACAGTTGGTCATGTTTTTTATTCTTTTTTTGGGGGGGGGGGGACAGTAAAATATCCAGTACAGTGACGTAAAATAGGTTTCAGGGATTAAACATAAAGTCGATAGAACAAACAACACCGTTGTGCATTCTGCAAGCAATTAAATTTATTGTGTAGTACAAAGTGATGCTCTGAAATCCAAAGATCAATGGTACAATAGCTTTTAATTCAATCTGGTCACAAGATTCTTGATCCGTAGATCTGAAAGGAATGTTCAGGTTGCTGAAAGATACAGAAAACATGTATATTGAAAGCAGGGTGAGTTGTTCCCAGTTCGGCCTGGTTCTTAGAACCAGCAGCACCAGTGATGGGAGACTCTGCCCAGGATGCTTTGCCTACCTGCCTGGGATGCTTCTGTGCATGTGCACTGGTAGTAAAGGGTTTTAGAACCCCCGACTGATGAAAAGATGAAAAAAAGATCTGATGCAAAATTGGCATCTTCTGACTTGGAAAAGGTGGTAAACCAAGTCAGAAGATGCCAATTTTGCATCAGAGAGAGAGAGAGAGAGAGAGAGAGAGAGAGAGAGAGAGAGAGAGAGAGAGAGAGAAAACTAAGCTTAAAGCTTTAATTTAACTAAGCTTTTGTTAAATTCCTTAACTAAAAATCTGGCCAAATGATGATGGCTTGTGTTTTAGGGTGGGTGTATAATTTTATCTGTAATCTTTTTATTGATTTTATGCTATAAGCCACCATGAGTCCCCTGGAGAAGGGTGGGAAAGAAAGAAAGAAAGAAAGAATGAAAGAAAGAAATCTCCTGTTCTGACTGGGGGATTCTGAGCATTGAACACACATCTTAAAGTTGTTCCATTTAAGAAATGGTCCAGTAATTCAGGTTTCAGGCTAGGGCTGAAGACAATCAGTCCAAGTTGATCCTTGGCTACAGATGTTACCTGGATGGTTTTTGAGTTCCCTAAGCCCAATCTACCTCAAAGGGTTGCTCTTGAAGGGAATAAATGGAGGGGGGAGCATTATGTTAGTTATCTTGATGTTCTGAGGGAAAGATTAGTTACCCATCTGACAAATAAATAATACATGGTTGTAATTGTAAAAATAGTTGGGACTGACTAAAACACTTTTCAAATCACGCCATCGTCTGTCCCTTCTGGAAATCATTCCCAACATATTCCATATGCTCACTAGCCTAGTTCCCAACCACAACTAGTGATGGAATAGCAACTGAAAGCAAGCACGGTGCTATCAATCTTTGCTCTCTCTGAGTCAGTCAGCTGAATTCTGAAAAGACATTTCCCATTCCCTCCTGTTCCAGGAAATTCCAAATTTCCAAATAGTTATCCTTCCTTCCTCCCTCCCTCCCTTCCTTCCTTCCTTCCTCCCTCCTTCTCTCCCTCCTTCTCTCCCTCCTTCTCTCCCTCCCTCCTTCTCTCCCTCCTCTCCCTCCCTTCCTCCTTCTCTCCCTCCCTCCCTCCGTTCCGCCCTCCTTCCCTCCCTCCTTTTCTCCCTCCCTCCCTCCTTCTCTCGCTCCTTCTCTCGCTCCTTCTCTCCCTCCCTCCTTCTCTCCCTCCTTCTCTCCCTCCTTCTCTCCCTCCCTCCTTCTCTCCCTCCCTCCCTCCATCCCACCCTCCTTCCCTTCCTCCTTCTCTCCCTCCTTCTCTCCCTCCCTCCTTCTCTCCCTCCTTCTCTCTCTCCCTCCATCCCACCCTCCTTCCCTCCCTCCTTCTCTCCCTCCTTCTCTCCCTCCCTCCCTCCTTCTCTCCCTCCTTCTCTCCCTCCCTCCCTCCCTCTGTCCCACCCTCCAGCAAAACCTTCACAGTTTCAGTTCTCCATGAGGATGCGTTGCTTCCAGAAGTATTAAATCCAGGATATCCCATGGACTTATTTTAAAATAGTACCATATTCATTATACACATTCAGAAGTTACAAACCTCTTAGTAGTCGTCCGTAATTAACAATGGCCTGGTTCTACACTTGCTCCAGGACATGTTTTGCCCCCGTGTCCAGGTGCAGGATTATTACACTCTCTTGTTCGCTGACGTTCTCCATGCTGACACGTGGACCAGCTAGACCAGCAGTTCCAGCTCCCATCAATGGCTGTTTGAACTGGATCAGGATCAGAAAGAATTTGTCTAACTTCAGAACATTCAGAATTTTAGAAATAACTTTGTCTTCCTTCAGAATCCCATAATCCTACAGTATAAAAGAACCATGGTGGCGCAATGGTTTGAATGCAGTACTGCAGGCTACTTGACTGCCGGCTGCCTGCAATTTGGCAATTTGAATCTCATCAGACTCAAGGTTTACTTAGCCTTCTATCCTTCCAAGGTTGGCAAAATTAGGGCCCAGATTGTTGGCAGCAATAGGCTGACTGCAAGCTGGTAAGAGGTGGGAACATTGTTAGCACCTGATTAGGGCTGGAAGGAAACATATTTGGAGCACATAGAGTAATGAAAAAAAGCCTACAGTAGAGCCAAGAGAGTAAGTCAATGAACGAATATATAGTAAGTCAATGAACGAATTCTAACCTGGTATGAAAGTTGACTTGGGTATTTCACAGGCATCTCCCTTGTAAAATGGAGTGCAGGTGCATTCACACTTCCCTTCTATCAGCATCGCCGTCCCACCATGTAGACAAGGCTGGCATTTGCATACGCTGTATTCAGCCAAAAAATCCTCTACAGCTAAGTCCAGATTTTCTTTCTTTCTCCTGGAGTCTGGGATTTTCAGCGGTACAAGTTCCGAAATTGGGGTTAACTGCAGAAATATTGAATGCACTTTTTCAGTTGAAACAATTGCTTATTCTTATTACGTACATAAAGAAATGACTGACTATTGCAATTCATCCTGAGAAGATCCATGTTTTCCTTCAGTCATACTTACCTCTCCTCAGTAATTGATTCTTTCAAATGCAGGTGTTAGTTATTCACTTTAGTACTGCTCCCTCAATAATAGCTGTAAAGTGTCAATCTTTCTATCAAATTCCCAGTCATTCTTTCATGATATTAGAGATGTCTATGAGAGACTTTAGAAGTAGGCCTCAGGAAAGTAGCACCATCAAGATAGGGCAGTGATGGCAAATCTTTCTTTCCTTGGGTGCTGAAGGAGTGTGAGCACGCGCTATTGCGCACATGTGATTCAATTATTCACCCATAATTCAATGCCTGGGGAGGACAAAAACAGCTTCCCTCACTCCTAGGAGGCACTCTGGAGGCCAGAAAGGGCCTGTTTCCCAACTTCTGGTGGGCCCAGTAGGCTCGTGTTTTGCCCTCCCCAGGCTCCAAAGGCTTCCCTGGAGCAGGGGGCAGGGTAAAAACGCCCTCCTCATCCCCCTGGAGGCTCTCTGGAAGCCAAAAAAGGCCTTCAGAGTCTCTGTGCAAGCCAAAAATAAAGCTGGACAGCACACACATGCACATTAGAGCTGAGCTAGGGCAACATGTTTTATTGTTGCTGTGAGCTGCCCAGAGTCTACGTAGAGGGGTGGCATACAAATCTAACAAATAAATAAATAAATAAACAGCTTGCATGCCATCAACCTCATCACCTCGAGGTTCGACTACTGTAATGCTCTCTACATGGGGCTACCTTTGAAGAGTGTTTGGAAACTTCAGATCGTGCAGAATGCAGCTGCGAGAGCAATCATGGGCTTCCCCAGGTATGCCCATGTTACACCAACACTCCGCAGTCTGCATTGGTTGCCGATCAGTTTCCAGTCACAATTCAAAGTGTTGGTTATGATCTATAAAGTCCTTCATGGCATCGGACCAGAATATTTCCGGGACCGCCTTCTGCCGCATGAATCCCAGCGACCGGTTAAGTCCCACAGAGTTGGCCTTCTCCAGGTCCCGTCGGCGAAACAATGTCATCTGGCAGGATCCAGTGAAATAGCCTTCTCTGTGGCAGTCCCGACCCTCTGGAATCAACTCCCCCCAGAGATTAGGATTACCCCCACCCTCCTTGCCTTTCGCAAACACCTCAAAACACACCTCTGTCGTCAGGCATGGGGGAATTGATTCCCCTGGGCCGTTTCTGCTTTATGTATGGTCTGTATGAGACGTATGAGTGCTTTTTATATTAAGGGTTTTAAATTGTTTTAATTTTTGGATTTGTACTTTTTCTTGTTGTGAGCTGCTCCGAGTCTTCGGAGAGGGGCGGCATACAAATCTAATAAATAATAATAATAATAATAATAATAATAATAATAATAATAATAATAATGCCAGCACTAATGGCTCTGCGTGCCACCTGTGGCACCCGTACCATAGGTTTGCCATCACTGAGATAGGGCAAGAGATCTAGGATTTGTCCACTTAGAACAGGGGTATCAAACTCAATTTCATTGAGGGCCACATCAGGGCTGTGGTTGACCTCAGGGAGCCAGTTGAGCATGGCCAACTGGGTGGTGTACCCAACTGGGTGGGTGTGGCCAAGTAGGTAGGCAGGGTTAGTTTGACGCCACTCCCCAAACCACTGGCATGTTTCCATTTTGCATTGGGTAGACCAGGCCAAAGCCAGGCTGGCCCCTTGGGACAGATCAAACTACAGGCCAGATTTGGCTTATGAGCTTGACACCCCTGACTTGGAACAATTTTATTTTATTATACTTTACCATTTAAAATCAGAGAAATGTTGTTTGAAAACTTTAGGTAAAGACATAACTTAAATTGGAATGAATGTAGAGTCAAAAAATATCTTGAAGAAGAAAACTTTGATGAACTGATCATAGAAAACCACAGCAGTCAAACTTCACATGAATGTGGTTTTAGCTTTACTTGACCAGAATCTTTGACTCTGAAAGTTAGCAGAGAAATTGTTCCTCAGGAAAGAGGAAAATTCTTTCATTTGTGAGTTCACATTTATTGACAACTTCTCCAACTTATTGATAGATAGAAGAAAAACCTCTCACCTCTTGTTTTATCACTACAGGAGCTTGAGATAGTGTAGCCGCCCACTCAATGTACTGTTCGATATCGACTATGACGTTTGAAGAAAGCTGTTCATTCAACTTTGTTAAAGTAGTTGTTGTCCCACCTTGAACTAGAGAGACTACATCTTTGATAATCCCGCTCTTTTTCACTTCCTCATCTGGAGGAGAAAAAAAATGGAGGTGAAATAATAGGAAGAGTGGCCTTAAGAAAACAACTTTTCTTGGACAGTAGAAAGAGATGATGGTAATGGTGGTGGTGATAGGAGCAACTGAATATTCATTTGGTTTTTATATTTTCACTTTCACTTGCCCTCTGATATTAGTTTAGTTTAATCAGATTTGTATGCCGCCCCTCTCCGCAGACTCGGGGCGGCTCACAGCAACAGCAATACAAGACAAATCCAATATTAAATTAATTTTAAAACACCACAAGTTAAAAACCAATCATACACACTAGCATACCATACACAAATTTTATAAGCCTAGGGGGAAGGAACATGTCAATTCCCCCATGCCTGACGACAGAGGTGGGTTTTAAGGAGCTTACGAAAGGCTAGGAGGGTGGGGGCAACTCTGATATCTGGGGGGAGTTGATTCCAAAGGGTCGGGGCTGCCACAGAGAAGGCTCTTCCCCTGGGTCCCGCCAAACGACATTGTTTAGTTGACGGGACCCGGAGAAGGCCAACTCTGTGGGACCTAACTGGTCGCTGGGATTCGTGCGGCAGAAGGCGGTCCCGGAGATATTCTGGTCCGGTGCCATGAAGGGCTTTATAGGTCATAACCAACACTTTGAATTGTGACCGGAAACTGATCGGCAACCAATGCAGACTGCGGAGTGTTGGTGTGACATGGGCAAATTTAGGAAAGCCCATGATAGCTCTCACAGCTGCATTCTGCACGATCTGAAGTTTCCGAACACTTTTCAAAGGTAGCCCCATGTAGAGAGCGTTACAGTAGTCGAGCCTCGAGGTGATGAGGGCATGAGTGACTGTGAGCAGTGACTCCCGGTCCAAATAGGGCCGCAACTGGTGCACCAGGCGAACCTGGGCAAATGCCCCCCTCGCCACAGCTGAAAGATGTTTCTCTAATGTGGCTTCGTGTGTGTCATAGGTTCGCCATCCTGGAATGAACTGTTCCATAAGTCTTGAGGTAGGACACCTCTATATAAGGTTGTTCTGTGAAAGTAGTTTCCACAGATTACAGGACTCAGCTATATTTACACCTTCCATAGGTACTTGACTAAATTGCAGAAACCTGGCCAGTTCCACCGTAGCTTTTTCTCATGTTTCTGAGAGCTCTTCCAGAAAAGTCCTGTTGCCTCATTCATAGTTCCCTCTAAGCTGAGCAATGAGCCATGGCTCACTTAAAAATCATCATCAACTCAGAGTTTTTCAAACCTGCCCAGAAGCCGAGACGGAAAGAGTGAGAGGGAAGGAGAGAGAGAGGAAGAGAGAGAAACAGATAGAAAAAAGAGAGGAAGGAAAAGAAAAAGAAAAAGAATGGGAGTAAGGAAGAGAGAAATAAAATCAAAATCTAGTTTGAAACTAACTATTTAAGTGGCATTTTGATATTGATAGAGTTGCCCTATTATGAGCTCATTGTTATAGACACACAGTACAGTATTTTATTTTGAAATTCTCTGAGGCAAAACAGGATGGGTTTTTTATTTATTTGTTTGTTTGTTTGTGTGTTTATTTATTTATTTATTTATTTATTTATTATTTCTGTGCCGCCCAGTCCCGAAGGGACTGCCGCTCAGACACTATACTTTTCCGCCCCCCCCCCCCAAAAAAAAAATTAGAGGGAACACTGGCCTCATTATGTCAGTGGCCAATTATCTGTTGTCTTGTGAAATATAACTTATTGAGTCTTAACTTATTGAGTCTTTGTCAGATTCTTTATTCTGGTACTCTTCCATAGATTTAGATTAGATTAGATTTATTGGATTTATATGCCGCCCCTCTCCGCAAACTCGGGGCGGCTCACAACTCACTGCATCAGTTGAAATCTTCCTGAACAGAAAATTCTGCCTTCTTTGCTAGACTTGTTGTAGATGCAATGAACGTCATCTTTCATGAAAGCCCCTTCACACAAATGCTTGACATAAAGCTACAGATTAACACTATATCATGGCATTATTTAGTGATCGGCACATTAGTGAAATATTTTATGTTTATTTATTTATTTATTTAACGGTACTTATTTGTATCCTGCCAAAATCCCGAGTCAAACATATCTAATATACCTTTTTCTTCCTAGTTTCCTATTTTGTCCTATGAGACATGATATAATTACTATAATATATTTTGTGAGTTGTGAGTTGTGAGCCGCCCCGAGTCTCCGGAGAGGGGCGGCATACAAGTCCAACTAATAAATAAATAAATAAATAAATAAATATTTTTAAAAACCCACCCTTTTAACGACCTGATAACCCCTTTATTCAGATTAGAGTCAGAGGTCACTGGATGGAGTAGAACATTTACAGGCAGCAGATTTTTTTTCTTTGTGCTGCTACCTAGGATTGAACTCTCAACCTTCCTAGTGGCAGGCAAACATCTTCATCACTAAGCCACCATGCCACTCATTATGTATTGTATTGTATTGTATTATTATTATAATTATAGAAGATTGAAATATAGAAGATTGATGGCAGAAAAAGACCTCATGGTTCATCTAGTCTGCCCTTATACTATTTCCTGTATTTTATCTTAGGATGGATATATGTTTATCCCAGGCATGTTTAAGTTAAGTTACTGTAGATTTACCAACCACATCTGCTGGAAGTTTGTTCCAAGCATCTACTACTCTTTCAGTAAAATAATATTTTCTCAAGTTGCTTCTAGTCTTTCCCCCAATTAACCTCAGATTGTGCCCCCTTGTTCTTGTGTTCACTTTCCTATTAAAAACACTTCCCTCCTGGACCTTATTTAACCCTTTAACATGGTTAAATGTTTCCATCATGTCCCCCCTTTCCCTTCTGTCCTCCAGACTATACAGATTGAGTTCATTAAGTCTTTCCTGATATGTTTTATGCTTAAGACCTTCCACCATTCTTGTAGCCCGTCTTTGGACCCGTTCAATTTTGTCAATATCTTTTTGTAGGTGAGGTCTCCAGAACTAAACACAGTATTCCAAATGTGGTCTCACCAGCGCTTTATACAGCAGGACCAGAATCTCCCTCTTCCTGCTTGTTATACCTCTAGCTATGCAGCCAAGCATTCTACCGCCCCGAGTCCACGGAAAGGGGCGGCATACAAATCTAATAAATAAATAAATACTTGCTTTCCCTACTGCCTGACCGCACTGTTCACCCATTTTGAGACTGTTATGTTAGCATTACATCAGTACATCAGTATTTTTCATTACTTAATGTGATTATACAGCATGTGATTGAAAACACGTCTTAGTTTTTGTATGAAGCTTGTAACAATACGTCTTAGTTATTGTATGGGGGTGTCAATCAACATGCAAACTTGGACAGCAATATGTCAGAAGAAGATAGGGGCTGATGTACTCACCACTTTTAAATCCACCGCCTTTACATTTTTTAGCCTTAATATCAGCTGTGGCTTCTGCAACATCTGCGGTGACAGTAATTCCTAAATTAAAGCCTAGGCAGTCGCTGACATCCTCTGCAGTAACCCCTGAAAATAGAGTAAATAAAAATGATTAGAGGGATACATAAGTGTTACACAGAAAAGGGGTGTTGGGGAATATGCTATCAAATTCCTGATTTTATTTCCTTCAGAAGAAATTGCAAGATGGGAAGTACAGTGGTACCTTTTCTTACGAACGGCTCTACTAACAAACTTTTTGAGATATGAACCTGGTGTTTAAGATTTTTTTTGCCTCTTCTTCCGAACTATTTTCACTCTATGAACTCAAGCCACCATCACTGGGATGCCCCGCCTCCAGACTTCCATTGCCAGCTGAAACGCTGGGATTTCCCTGAGCCTCCACTTGCTGGGAATCCCTGCCTCTGGATTTCCGTTGCCAACCGAAGCGCCTGTTCTTGCATTGCTGGGATTCTCTTGTGGCTCCGCTCACTGGGATTCCCTTCAATTTTGCTGGCGCTGCTTTGAATCCCAGTGAGGGGAGGCTGAGGGAAATCCCAGCAGTGCAAGAATGGGTGCTTTGGCTGGCAACGGAAGTCCAGAGGTGGGGTTTCCCAGCGAGGGGAGGCTCAGGGGAATCCCACCAATGCAAGACTTTGGACTTCCATTGCCAGCCAAAGTGCCCGTTCTTGCGTTGCTGGGATTTCCCTGGGGCTTTCCTTGCTGGGATTCAAAGCAGCGTGGGCAAAAATGAAGGGAATCCAAGTGAGGGGAGCCTCAGGGGAATCAGAGCAGTGCAAGAATGGGTGCTTCGGCTGGCAATGGAAGTCCAGAGGCGGGGATTCCCAGCGGCACAAGGCAAAAGGGGTGACTCTTGGGTTGGGGTTGCTATGGGAAAAGTTGCTTCTTCCTATGAACTTTTCTACTTACGAACCTGGTCATGGAACAAATTAAGTTCGTAAGAAGAGGTACCACTGTATTGGAGATATATATATATGACGGTCTTGGTATATTCGGGTTTCTTCCCGTGTAGGATTTGAAAATTTCTGGCGATGTTTCCACGAGGTCCCAATCGTCATCTTCAGGCTGTCCTTGTTCTAGGGCGAACACAGTGAGACCTGAGCTGCCTTCCTTCTATAAATACTGGTGGCCGGGTGTGGTTTGATGGCTCAGCAATTGCCTGCTGTGCAGAAACTTCCTGGTGAGTCAGTGGGGTAACACCTGGGGTCATTGATGTAACTGAGGTATGCTGATTAGTTAATGATTGTGGATTAGGCGTGATATCCTGAGTAGTTGGAGCTGGCAGGCTACTTGATTGTTTTGCAATATGTGGGCGCAGTGCCAAAGGATCTCAGCGGACATTTGAAAACCATTGGAATTGACAAAATCTCCATCTGTCAATTGCAAAAGGGATCGGCAAACATAATTCACTGCTACATCACACAGTTCTAGGTGCTTGGGAAGTGCCCGACTGGTGATGAAATACGAAATCCAGCATAGTGATCTCGTTTGCTGTGTTGTATTGACAACAACAACAACAACAACAACAACAACAATAATATAATTTTTAAAAGTTATAAAGTTATGTTTAAGAAACCCCCCTCTGTACTAGTCACTTAAGTGAGATGGGTGGTATATAAACTTGATAAAGAAATAAATTGATGAATATAATTTGGGGAAAACCATAATGATGGATGCTGACTCTTATCATTTAACCAGTCTGATGCCAATGCAATATGTATTTATTGTAACTAAAAGTATTCAGAAAGGTTAAAATCATATGAAGCAAGCACCAAGGATTGTAAGTTTTTAGGGGGGATCCAACTGTTGTCTTTGAGGTGAAGAATTCAACAATAAAATTAACAGTGACTCAATATTATTTATTTATTTATTCATTCATTCATTCATTTATTGGATTTGTATGCTGCCCCTCTCCATGGACTCGGGGCGGCTAACAACAATGATAAAAACAGCATGTAACAATCCAATACTAAAACAACTAAAAAACCCTTATTATAAAACCAAACATACATACAAACATACCATGCATAAATTGTAAAGGCCTAGGGGGAAAGAATATCTCAGTTCCCCGATGGCTGATGGCAGAGGTGGGTTTTAAGGAGCTTATGAAAGGCGAGGAGGGAGAGGGCAATTCTAATCTCCAGGGGGAGTTGGTTCCAGAGGGCCAGGGCCACCACAGAGAAGGCTCTTCCCCTGGGTCCCGCCAAATGACATTGTTTAGTTGACGGGACTCGGAGAAGGCTCACTCTGTGGGACCTAACTGGTCGCTGGGATTCGTGCGGCAGAAGGCGGTCCCGGAGATAATCTGGTCCGGTGCCATGAAGGGCTTTATAGGTCATGACCTATAAACACCCTTAGGTGCAATTGGTACCCTGAACTGATCTAAGCTGAGATGCAGAAGAACCCAGTTTTAAAGAAAACTGCATTATGGTCAGAAATAATTTGCTCTGATTGCCAGCTATGCCATTATTCCAAAATTTACTCTTGAGTTTAAGAGATTACTTTCATTCTATCCTTACCACGTGATGAAAGAGTTTGGTTATCCAACACATATATTAGCTCATATTTTCCTCCAACTGTTCCTTTCTGTGAATAATGAGTTCCATATGTTTCAAGAAATTTAAAATATTCTCCCTTCTCATAGTCACTTGGCAAAAGCTTTATATCTTCTAGGAATGTCTCAGTCAATCTCAAATCACGTCTTCGCAACTGGAATATTCCCAGTTGTATATTAGATCTGACATGTAAATAGATGGGATTCTATAAAGAGAAAATAGTAATATATAAGTTATTCTATCCACAAGTATAGAGGTAGAGAATGAGATTGTAGTACTCTTACATTGTCCTCTGATTGTTATAAATTTATTTATATGGGCAATTCTGAAGTCATGCAGGAATTCATAGACAATATCAATAGCACTATATCAATATATCACTGCACAGTCTTTTACAGCACTCTGTAAATGTCAGCATGTTGCCCCAAACAATCTGGGTCCTCATTTTACCAGTCTTGGAAGGATGGAAGGCTGAGTCAATCTTGAACCCATCAGGATCAAACTCCAGAATGTGAAATATTGCTGCACCACCACAGCTCATAGACAACAGGTGCAAACATGGAAGTTGAAGTTCTTATTGGGGGCAATATGCTGACTCTGTAAACTGCTTAGGGAGAGCTGTAAAGCAGTATATAAGTCTAAGTGCTATTGATAGTCATATGGTAAATGATTTAGCTTTACTGGATAAATGGTCAAAGCAATGGAAACTGCAGTTTAATGTTTCCAAATGTAAAATAATACACTTGGGGAAAATAAATCCTCAATCCGAGTATTGTACTGGCAGTTCTGTGTTAGCAAAAACTTCAGAAGAGAAGGATTTAGGGGTAGTGATTTCTGACAGACGTGGTTGGTAAATCCACAGTAACTGAATTTAAACATACCTGGGATAAACATATCTTTATCCTAAGATAAAATAAAGGAAATAGTATAAGGGCAGACTAGATGGACCATGAGGTCTTTTTCTGCCATCAATCTTCTATGTTTCTATGTTTCTATGATATTGCTATCAGTCTAGCTTTGTATATAGATGCTGGAGATTGTAGCCCTGGACGACATTAACTTCCTCAGTTGATGGGGGGCTTTTTGCCAACAATGGAGATTGAGAGAACAAAAAAAAGAGGAAAAGAATGAAGAGAAACATTGAAAACTACAAAGACTATCGCTAGTGGATGACTGTAGAGAAAAGCTGGAGAGTAAAGTTGATGTGACTATATAGACCAGTTGTCATTTCCTAGTCAAAAACAGAGAAGCAAAATCAACAGATAGCTTCCTTAGAGTAAGAGAAATTCTAGAGAAATGATACCTTCACCCAAGGTAGGAATGAGGAAGACCGCTAGCTATGGACAGAGGGTAAGGCACCAATCTTTGGGGAGGAACTGGAAGAGATGCAAATGAGCTTTGACTGAAGAGACCCAAGGAAAGGGGAAGAGTAGTGCCAAGCATACACATTAATAAATCCTGAACATTCTTTTCTTTAACCCATTCTTGATAAGCCTAGAAAGATGAGGAGGGAGATAATGTGAAGGGAGAGGAAGTTAAGCACTGTTGAAGAGAGTTAGAAGGAAGTAGTCTCTATGTGGGAGATTTCTTCTTAAGAAGAAACCTGACACTGGGTAGCAGCCAAGATCGTGTTGTAAATGCCTATTTTATTTATTTTTTTAAAGAAATATTTGTATTCAGTTTTTTATAAGCAATAAGAAAACAAAAAAGACAAAAGCAAAACACACAAATGCCTTTACATTTTACATTTCTGTATAATTGTGTAAATTACTATGCATATATATATATACATATACATATATATATATATATATATATATCCATCTATCACATTATTAATTTACATTGATATTAATATTTACAATTATTAATAATTACTTATTTTTTTTAATTTCTAGCCAATTATAAAATTTTCCCCACACAGTAAAAAATTCTCTAACTTGATGATTCTGTAATCTATAATACCTATAGGGGAAAATATTTACTGACCCCTCACATCCTGGACACAAATTGTTTCAACTCCTACCCTCAAAACGTCACTACAGAGCACTGCACACCAAGACAACTAGACACAAGAACAGTTTTTTCCTGAACGCCATCACTCTGCTAAACAAATAATTCCCTCAACACTGTCAGACTTTCTACTAAATCTGCACTTCTATTCTACTAGTTTTTCTCATCATTCCTATCACCCATTTCCTCCCATGTTGTTGCTTATATCCTAAGATTTTTATTAATATTGCTTCTTTGTTGCTTATTTGACCCCTATGACAATCATTAAGTGTTGTACCACATGATTCTTGACAAAAGTATATTTTATTTTATGCACCAAGACAAATTCCTTGTGTGTCCAATCACACTTGGCCAATAAAAATTCTATTCTATTCTATTCTATTCTAAATACTTACACTGTATATGGTAAAGAAGAGGAAGCATAAAAGCCTCCACTGTTACATCTCCATCCTAAAATACCCAATCCCACTGTGACACTAAAAAGATCCAACTTCTGATCACTACATTGTTGGCTAAAAGTGGGGTTCCTAAACGTATCAGTATGTGGGTTGGGTTAGGATTACTAGTTCATTGGTATCATCCTGTACATCTTACTCAAGGAAAGTAGGCAGAGGACCATAGGTTTCATGCCTCTGTATTCATACAGCATCTTTATTTTGGTTACCCATAAAGATAATCCATTGTGGGGATTAGCATAGTACATTAACTCATAAACTAATAAATGGATCTGCAACTCATGTTAAGACACTGAAAACCTAAACAAAGTTAATACTTTTTGGTATTTCAATAACCCAATTCAGCATGAATGCAGCCAATGGCTCAGTATTCATTAGGGCCGTGATAGTGAACCTATGGAATATGTGCCACAGATGGCACACGGAGTCATATCTGAGGACATATGAGGTGTTGCCCTATGTCAGCTCCAGTGTGCATTCTGGCCAGCTGAGTTTTGACCTTGGGGAAGGCTGTTTTTGCCCTGCCTGGGTTTCAGGAGGCTTCCCAGAAGCTTCCAGAGTGCAAAAAATGGCCCAATGGGCAAACCGGAAGTTCAGAACAAATGGATATTCTGCTTGCTTGTTGGGCTGTTTTTCACATCCAGAGGCTTCAAGGAAGCCTGAAGATGAAAAACGGCCCAACTGGGGGTTGGGGCATTTGTGGGAATGCACACATGTGCAATGTGGCATGTGTGTGGGTGGTGGTGGTTGTGTGATGGCATGTGCACATGCTAGAGTGCATGCACACTCCCATTTTTGGCATCTAAGAAGAAAAAGATTCATCATCACTGCCTTAGGGCATGCAAATTATCATAATGTACAATGGGACCTCTACCTACAAACACCTCTACTTATGAACTTTTCTAGATAAGAACTGGATGTTCAAGATTTTTTTGCCTCTTCTCAAGAACCATTTTCCACTTACAAACCCGAGTCTTCAAAACTGTAACCGGAAAAGGCAGGGAGAAGCTTCTTTGGGGCCTCTCTAGGAATCTCCTGGGAGGAAACAGGGCTGGAAATGGTGGGGAGAAGCCTCCGTGGGACCTCTCTAGGAACCTCCTTGGAGGAAACAGGGCCTCCACCCTCCCTGTGATCTCCCCAATCGCACACATTATTTGTTTTTACATTGATTCCTATGGGAAAAATTGCTTTTTCTTACAAACCTTTCTACTTAAGGACCTGGTCATGGAACGAATTAAGTTCATAAGTAGAGGTACCACTGTATATGCAGTGATGGGCTACCAAAATTTTTACTACCACACTGTGGGCGTGGCTTGTGCATTTTGCAGTGCAAATTGGGTGCTCTGGGGTGGAGCTCCAAATTTTGCTACTAGAACTGCGTTCCTGACCATTCCCGTAGGAGTCCATCACTGTGTATATTTCATCCTTGGAGGCCATCTTTTTCTTTGATTCTTCGGGGCTGCCACATTTAGTGCTGTGGGAAACTGGGAGGGGAAATTGCATGGAGTTGTAGGGATATCTACCCTAAATAACATTCCTTTCTCAGAGAGTCAAGGAGATTCAGCTGGCATCTGGAGTGGCGTGATTGGGAGGCATCTCACGTTGGCATGGTGCAGTGATTGGACCATGTGATGGACATGTGGGTGTGGGGGAAGGGACTTGGCTTTCTTTTGGGTGGGGAAAACCTGGAAGCTTTCAGATTCCAGTTTTCCCAGATGTGCCCATATGACATCTCTAATAAAATGGAACTTTGAGCAACCTCTAGGCTTGGAGACCACTTTCGCTGGGGGTGTTACTTGGAACGTGGAGAGTATACTTACCGATGATCTTTAAAAACAAAAAAACAAAAAAAAACCCTTACCGTTCCTTTGACTTTGGTCAAGAAGTCACTCATGTTGGATGATTTGGCAGCATTGAAGCCTCCTCCAATTTTAACTGACACATTGGACGTGGACTCACTTGGTTTCAGTTTAATAGACAAGTTCACATCAAAAGACTGTGATTTTGTTTGGTATATTTTTTTTACGGTTGATGCTTGGTCACTGTAGAATTCACTTGTAAAGTGTTTGTCTCCCCTTGTCTTTAAAGGCAGAGAAAATACAATTAAATGGCTGACTAACAAAGAGCTAGTGATAAATAACATAATCTGGGATGGCATCCTTTGGTACACCGAGATATGCTTAATTCAGACAACACATTAAGCCCTAAGTTAGCAGAACAGATTTTGAATTAGCACCACCAGCAAATTCATCCAGCGTGTAGAATGTTTCTCTCTGTTTGAATCCCTCCTCTTAATTTCCTTCTTAGTGTAAGTGTCTTTCTTAGTATTTGGCCACCTTCAGATGTCTGGACTTCAACTCCCAGAATTTTCCAGCCAGCAAGGGAGTTAAAATCCATTATTTTAAAAAAAGTTTGAGAAACACTGGTGTAAGTGATCAACTAATACCTTGTCTTCTGTGGGGGAAATGAAGGGTTCTTCTATAACAGACCATGGGGAGAAAAGGAAGTCAGGGATGGGTTCCAGTTAAATTTCACTACCAGTGTGCACCCATACATGCACATGTGTCCCACTGTGAAATTTCACTTCCACGCATGCTCAAGATGACCTTATAAGCCGAAAGACAGCTGAGGAGCTTCTCAGCTGTGCTTTGGATGAAGATTAAAGTTGGCATTAAAGCAATGGTGGACAAGAGGGCTTTTTTTTTAAAATGTGGAAACCCGTTAAAAAATTGCCAAACCGCACCAGTAAGAACCCACCACTGAAGAAAGTTATGTCCAGTGGTGGATCATTCAATGAAGTTTCAACAGAGATGACAGGAGCTGTTGGGATGGGCACATCTCCTTCCACACCAAATATCTTTGGGATAATCATTTTCAGACCATCCTATCCTGTCATCCTCATTTTGAAATTCGGGGTCCTTCAGATTGTTTTGTAAATCTGTGGCCAACAAAATCATTTAAGCATGTGAGGGGTGAAAATATATGGTGAATTGGTGTAACCTATACATATTCATAAAGAGAGATTAAGGCCAATATGAAGCTATTTCTTCTACAGACTTCTGATTGAAAAATAACAAATACAATTTGGAAGAGAAGTGGTGATCCCCCATGTCAGCAGGTGAATGTCTGAAGAGGGATAAAATTCCATGTTTTGTTATTGTTGTTAAAGAACTAAACTACTTATAGTTATATATAAATTAAAGCACCTATATACAGAATAACTCCAGCATAAAAAGTGGATTTTAATCACTCTAGTTTTAGCAGCATTTAACAAAATAATTATAACTCATGCCTTTCAGTCATAGAGAGGTTACAGCTGATGGGAATTTCTGAATGTTGCAATCCCGATGCCTATGGCCAACACTGTGATGGGAAATCTGAATTAGTAAACGTAGATAGGGAAACCTTATTATTATCTGAATTTTCCCACCCAAACCTAGACATCACTGCATTTTGGTTCTTCCAGGTTTGTTTTGCTGCAACAAAAGCACCTGATTGATTTTGGATAACCTCAAAAGGTTAAGTAGGACTATTTGGATGGGACCAGGGATGAAATGCTACTGGTTCAGCCTAGTCCAGGTGTACTAATAGTGGTGGCCGCTGGTGGTTCGGAGAACCAGTAGCGATGGCAGCATGAGGCTCTGCCCCCACACCTGGATGTTTCCATTTTCTTGTTTTTAACCCTCTGTGTATGGGCATAGTAGAGGGAAAAAGCACATGCTTCTAAACCAGTAGGGAAGGGAAGTAGATTCCACTGCTGGATGTACATTAGTACATTAGAAATTGGTACATTAGAAATTACTATAAACTACACAAGGGAATTTAAAAAAAATCCTAAGGCAATGGCAAAACATTTATGTAAAATTGCCAAGTAAATTAAATGGACCCACACTTGACATTTTGGAAGTTTTGTCTTTTGATGCAAACCAAAACTCCTCTTTACACAAAGTAGCTTACGTCATAATTGAGGACAGCCACATTCCATGGCTTGCGGTAATAAGTGGCTGTGTTCCCATCACGGACTCTGTCACATAAGCCATTGTAGAACTCATTTTGAAATGGAGATTGACCTGGTGCCATTCCCAGCAAATTCACACTGGAAGGAAGGAAGGGAGGGAGGGAGGGAGGGATGGAGAGAGGAAGGAAGGAAAAAAGGAAGGAAGGAAGGAAGGGAGGGAGGGAGGAAGGAAAAAAGAAAGGAAGGAAGGGAAGGAGGGAGAGAGGAAGGAAGGAAGGAAGGAAAGAAAGAAAGAAAGAAAGAAAGAAAGGAAGGAAGAAAGAAAGAAGGGATATTAATCATCAACCCTCTCATTGTACTGTACTATTAAATTCATATTTATTTTATTTGTTTTGTCCAATACACAATAATACACAATGAAGGTTATAGAGAATATATACAAGTAGAATGTATCAAAGAGAGTATACTATCAGAAATATCACAACAAAGACAAATCAGTAATATATATATAAATAACAAAGACATACTTTTTTGTCCTAGCCTTTTGCCCCAAGTTCATTTTTATTGAATCTTGTGTTGATTCATTGGTTGCAAAAAAAAAAACCCTGATGAACTGGTTTATAATCCATACATGATATTGTGGTCTTAAGTAATCCATGTAGCATGCATGCCTCAAATGGGACTAGAACCCACTCCTGGTTTCTAGCTTGGTAACTTAACCACTAAGTTCACACAAAGAGTATTAATGTTACGTTGTCTTAAATATTAACATACATTGCCTGGTAGACTTTAGTAATTATTTAACTCACTTTTGAGCCTCTCTGACTGCTTAATATTTCTACGTAGCTTACAATAGAATAGAGAAGAAGACTTACAAAAGAATCAGTGAAGACCAGTAAAAAGCCAAAGTTATGAAGATTATACAACAACCCTTTTCCATAGCCTGGCAAATTTTTAATGATTTTCACAGTGGGAACGGTGGGACCCGTTCTAAAGTATATATGTGTGAAGAGGATGGGGAGGGGGTGAAGGATCGTTCCAGAGGTAAATATCACAATAAGGAAACTATAGTTCCTGAAATCTATAAGATCACATTATTTCAAGGATCACAGTCCAAATTATCATTTGGGTTTACAGGTTTATCCATTAATGGGCTACATTGCATTAATCTTGTTGTGGTTAGCTCTGGCCCAGCTCCTGCCCCTTGGGGCTCCTGCCCCAAGGACTGTGGATGTGTGTTTTGCCCCCGGTGGAATCTGCTGATGAAGGCTCCTCTGACCAAGAAGACATGAGTGACAGGGAGGAGGAGAGTGTGGCAGACAGCTCAGATGGAGATCAATTATCTAGCACCTCCTTGGATTCAGAACAAGAGTTAATGATACAGCCATGCATGTGGAGAGCGATGCATAGGCAACAACAACTGAGAGATTATTATCAAAGAAAATGAGGCCACCTGTGGTTGGGTGGGGCTGTGGTCATTAGTGAGGCTGCTATAACTAGCAGCCTGTGGGTTTGGCCATTGTGGAGGATTATCTGATCCTTGTGTTTCGTGACTGCTTTGCTGACTTTGACCTTTTGTGTGCTGATTTCCCCCCACTTTGAAACTAAACCAGACCAAGTGTGTTTCACTTTGTGAAAGAAGGAGGACTGTGAATTACCTCACAGCTGCAAGCTAAGTATCACAGAACTGATAAGGGACTTGTACAAATTACCAGTTTGTTTGGAGACAAGTGCTCTTTGCTATACCAAAAGAGGGCTTGGTTTAAGTGAATTTTCATTATAAAGAACATTGTTTTGAATTTTCAAACGTGTGTGTGTCTGAAATTTGTACCTGTGAATTTTTGGGAGAAGTTTACCAGAGAGCCTGACAGAACAAATCTGAAGCCTATTTCGGAAGCAGATCAAGATAATTTGGAACAGGTTTTTATTTAGCTAGAAAAGAAGTGGATGAATCCAATCCATTTCTGTTAAGATCTAGACCTGGATTGATTTGTTCCAAACTGGCATGCTAGCAGCAGTACAAAACAGAAGTAAAACTGGCTTTGCACGCATTCATAAGGTGCTGAGGTCAGCAGATAGAACATTCTAATCACGGATGGGCAGGTCTGATCTTCTCAATGTAGAAGCAGCGAAAAATAATGAAGAAGTTACAGATTCATGATGTGGGATCAGAAAGCAAAATGGTAATTCATTAACTGCAAGGGATTGATAAAAGGTCTGTGACACAACACACCAGCTGATTGTTATGATATGTTCAAAAACAATTTTTAATGTTCACATCATAGAAATGTCTTATGATGCTTAGCAGAAAGTACATGACAGGCCAGAGCAAAAGAAAGGTAATCAAATAACTTTTAAAGTGTGTGTGTGTGTGTGTGTATGAAAGAGAGAGTGAATAAAAGTCAGATTGGAATGTGATCCTAGTAGAACTAACTATTTGTTTGTTTGTTTGTTTGTTTGTTTGCTTGTTTCTTTCTTTCTTTCTTTCTTTCTTTATTTATTTCTTTAGTTAGTTAGTTAGTTAGTTAGTTAGTTAGTTAGTTAGTTAGTTAGTTAGTTAGTTAGTTAGTCCAGTACATAATGAAGGTTAATGAGATTAACCATGCGGTAATATATATCAAAGAGAGGAAAGAAAGAAAGAAAGAGAGAGAGAGAGAGAGAAAGAAAGAAAGAAAGAAAAAGGGAGAGAGAGAAAGAAAGGAAGGAAGGAAGGAAAGAAGGAAGGAAGGAAGGATAGGAGTGAAGATATAAGAATAAAGTACAATACATCAATGGAGGATAGAGGAGGAGATATAGAGATATATGAGTGGAAGAAAATAAATATGAGATATAGGACATATAATTGGACAGGGGACGGGAGGCACCCTAGTGCACTTATGCACTGACCTCTTAGAAACTGACCTCTTAGAAACATGGAGAGGTCAATCGTGGCTAGCCTAAGGGGAAAATGTTTTGGGGTTCAGAAAGGGGAAAGGGGTTCAGAACTAGGAAAGGAGTTCAGAACTTTTACAATCTTGAAAACCATTTTGAGGATTCCAGTCTTAATAATAATAATTTAATAATTTGTTAGATTTGTATGCCGCCCCTCTCCGAAGACTAATGGGGGTTCACTGGGGTTCAGGATGACCTCTAGCTAAGATTCTGTGCAATTCAGAGAACCCACAAATCCTACTCCTGGCTGGCAACACCCAACCCACCCAGCCATTGAGGGGCCGCACTTACCACTGTTTACCGGGCGCCTCTAAGCGAGTGGCAGACATGGGCGGGCAGGCGGCGGTCGCGATCGCGTGTAAGGGATTGAGCGTGCATGGCTGGCATGAGATTTGCTTCCTGCGCATGCACAGGAAGTGGACTCTCCCATGAGGATGTATGCGACTGCAAGATTTCGGTGATTTTGGCCGGCTTTTTTGCTATTGCACATGTGCAGAAGCAAAAAATCAGTGAAAATCATCAAAATCTCTTGGTCGCGTGTGTCCTTGTGAGATATTTTGCTTCCTGAACATGTGCACGAAGCAAATCTTGTGCTGTGTGCGTGCACCCAACTGCTGGTCAGCTGTAGCTGTACACACAGTTCCATTTCTGTTACTGGGATGGCATTTCCCCACCCTGGGAGCTGCCCACCCCTGCACCCATCCCATCCCAGCAGACCCCACGCGGCTCACTTTGGACACCGGTAAGTGCAGGGCATGTGTGGAGACTTGGAAAGGGGCGGCATACAAATCTAATATATTATTATTATTATTATTATTATTATTATTATTATTATTATTATTTTGCATTGGCAGTTCGGTGTTAGCAAAAACTTCAGAAGAGAAAGATTTAGGGGTAGTGATTTCTGACAGTCTCAAAATGGGTGAGCAGTGTGGTCGGGTGGTAGGAAAAGCAAGTAGGATGCTTGGCTGCATAGCTAGAGGTATAACAAGCAGGAAGAGGGAGATTGTGATCCCCTTATATAGAGCGCTGGTGAGACCACATTTGGAATACTGTGTTCAGTTCTGGAGACCTCACCTACAAAAAGTTATTGACAAAATTGAACGGGTCCAAAGACGCGCTACAAGAATGGTGGAAAGTCTTAAGCATAAAACGTATCAGGAAAGACTTAATGAACTCAATCTGTATAGCCTGGAGGACAGAAGAAAAAGGGGGGACATGATCGAAACATTTAAATATGTCAAAGGGTTAAATAAGGTCCAGGAGGGAAGTGTTTTTAATAGGAAAGTGAACACAAGAACAAGGGGACACAATCTGAAGTTAGTTGGGGGAAAGATCAAAGGCAACATGAGAAAATATTCTTTTACTGAAAGAGTAGTAGATCCTTGGAACAAGCTTCCAGCAGACGTGGTTGGTAAATCCACAGTAACTGAATTTAAACATGCCTGGGATAAACATATATTCATTGTAAGATAAAATACAGGAAATAGTATACGGGCAGACTAGATGGACCATGAGGTCTTTTTCTGCCGTCAGTCTTCTATGTTTCTATGTTTCTATTATTAAAATGGGCCTACCAGAGGGCCTCCGGAGCCTGGGGAGGCTGTTTTCACCTTCCCAAGGGCTTGAGGAAAGCCTCCAGAGCCTGGGGAGAGAAAAAAAGGCCCCTATCCACTGTGGTGTAAGAGACTGACTAGGCCACGTCCACCATGGCGACGCCAGTAATGGGCAGCCAAAATTTTTACTGCTACACTGAGGGTGTGGCTTATTTTGTGGGTGTGGCTTGATGGTCATGTGACTGTGTAGGAGTGGCTTGCCGGCCATGTGACCAGGTGGGAGTGGCTTGAAAGATCATCATCGTTCAAGTGAACCGTGTCACTCTCACCAGTGTCGCTCTCTGGGGTGACAATTTGGTTTATGTTTCCCACGCTCTCCTTCCTGGGTCGCCCCCTACCTCAGGCTGAGTAGCTAGGCGAATGGGTGTTGATCAGCTGTTGAGGAAAGAGGGGGGAGGAAATGGACCCCCCGCAACACCTGTTGGTGCTGGTCTCCCTGCCGCTTTCCGAGGAGGAGAATGGGAGGGGGGATGGTCAGCTAAAGTTGGGCACACAGCTTCATTTCCGCCGGTGGAACTGCATTCCACCCCGTCCTGCCTGCTACCCACCCCTGGGCCACGCCCAGCCGGAAACTGGGCAGAGAATCCCTTGCTAAATTTTTTGAAGTCCACTCCTGCTTATGAGATAGCACAAGATGCAATTTGTATTCTTCCTGGGAACGTTTTCTAAAACTTACCCTTGTCCAGCTGTTCTTCCAAGTTCTGATACATCGATGTCACGATCCCCACAGGGTGCGCGTTTTAGTTCATCACAATCATCTTCATCAGAGTAGTCACCACAGTCATCTTCTGTGTTACATACCAGCCTATCCTTTAGACAAAATCCTTAACGTGGAACAAAGAATGAAATATTTATAATTATGTATTTATAGTTATAGGTAATTGGATACTTAGAATATTTTCACAAATCAACACTAGTTTCCCCGGTTGTGCATTGGACTTAAACTCCCCAAATTGGCAGCCCAAATAAAACAAGATGCCATTTATGTCAGAATAACTGATTGAGTGTTAATTTGCCTTGGGGGGGGGGATACTATGGTACTTTTGAATGATATGATGCATTTCAGTGCAATTGTAGCTACACCTGTATGTAATGTAAAACATATGGAATGGAATAGAATAGAATAGAATAGAATAGAATTGAATTGAATTGAATTGAATTGAATTTTATTGGCCAAGTGTGATTGGACACACATATGCATATGCTCTCAGTGTACATAAAAGAAAAGTAACATTCATCAAGAATCATAAGGCACAACACTTAATGATAGTCCAGGTACAAATAAGCAATCCAATCATATTAGGAACCAGTCAATATAAATCATAAGGATACAAGCAACAAAGTTACAGTCATACATAACTTTGTAATATGTAAGAGGAGATGGGTGATGGGATCAATGAGAAGATTAATAGTGCAGACTTAGAAATAGTTTGACAGTGTTGAGGGAATTATTTGTTTAGCAGAGTGATGGCGTTTGAGAAAAAAACTGTTTTTGTGCCTAGTTGTTCTGGTATGCAGTGCTCTATAGTGTCGTTTTGGGGGCAGGAGTTGAAGCAGTTTGTGTCCAGGATGCAGGGGGGACTGCTGCCCAGATGGGGGGAAACGCAGTGGGGTAGCAAAAATGGGGCTCCACCCCAGAGCACCCAATTTGCATTGAAAGAAGTTGAAAGAAAATGTAGGGCATCCTGCATAAGCCACGCCCACAGTGTAATAGTCAAAATTTTGTTAGCCCTTCACTGCCAGGATGTGAAGGGGTCTGTAAATATTTTCCCCATCATCTTTTTGACTCGTACAGTATACAGGTCCTCCATGGAAGGCAGGTTGGTAGCAACTGTTTTTTCTGCAGTTCTAATTATTCTCTGAAGTCTGTGACTGTCTTGTTGGGTTGCAGAACCAAACCAGACAGTTATAGAAGTGCATATTTTAAAAAAGTTTTATTTGGTGAAAGCAACAATCATAATGCAGTGAAAACAATATATATGGGTGTCTAAAGTCTACTGAAAATGAGCAAGATCTTCTTCAGCTGTTTAAACAGGAAACATCATAATACAGTGATACCTCATCTTACAAACCCCTCGTCATACAAACTTTTTGAGATACAAATCCGGGGTTTAAAATTTTTTTGCCTCTTCTTCCAAACTATTTTCACCTTACAAACCCAAGCCGCCGCCACCGGGATGCCCCGCCTCTGGACTTCTGTTGCCAGCGAAGCACCTGTTTTTGTGTTGCTGGGATTCCCTGAGGCTCCCCTCCATGGGAAACCCCACCTCCGGACTTCCGTGTTTTTGCAATGCTGCAGGGGTTTCGAGGACTTCTGTGTTTTTGCGATGCTGCAATTTCGCTGAGGCTCCCCTCGCTGGAAACCCCACCTCTGGACTTCCGTTGCCAGCGAAGCACCCATTTTTGTGCTCCTGGGATTCCCCTGCAGCATCACAAAAACACGGAAGTCTGGAGGTGGGGTTTCCCATGGAGGGAAGCCTCAGGGGAATCCCAGCAGCGCAAAAATGGGCACTTCGGTTGGCTAAAGGGGTGAGTTTTGGGCTTGCACGCATCAATCGCTTTTCCATTGATTCCTATGGGAAACATTGTTTCATCTTACAAACCTTTCACTTTACAAACCTCATCCTGGAACCAATTAAGTTTGTAAGACAAGGTATCACTGTACTTTGATACTTAACACTTTTCAGAACATTACAGTGTAGTTCCCCCATCAAAACATGGCTTATAAAAATGTACGCATAAAGAAAACATTATTACAAAAATAACATTAGCAAACAGAATATTCAATGTTATACTGTACAATGGAAGCTGAGGGAAAAAACAGAGAATGGGAGTAAGCAGTTTTTTTGCAGCTGAAAAGTAAGCAAGAACACACATCTGTAATTTTCTCCATCTGGAAGGGGACTCTGGAGGTTTTCCTTGCAAAGAAGCCTACTGTCCTGGAGTTTTAAACCATCATGATACATGTTAGTGCAGGGTACATGGTTGTTAGGGATTGCCATTGTAAACTGCATATTGTACACTTGTACCAAACTTGTACTTGAAGAGTTAATATTCAAGGCTGTTTCGTCACTTCCTCATTGAAGCTATAAAAGCTCATTATTCTGCTCAGTCACTCCCTTTTTTCACTTTGCCTGAGAAGGGGGAGTTGTGTTTAAGCTTTGTGCATATCTTCTTGTATTAGCTTCGTGCTTATTATCTATATTGTATTTTGCTTTGTTCTTATCTTGTAATTGCTCAGTGCTTATTATCCTGTATTTGCTTCGTGCTTATTCTGGATTGTTTATATTTTGTTTATATGTAAATAATACTTATTTAACCACATCCACGCTCTGTTAAAATTCTCTGCTCGGTGATGTTGAAGGTTTCATAGCCTAGCTATACCGAGACAAGCCAACAATACGGCTCTGAATCGTCATCTTTTCATCAGACCACTATCGTCAGTGATGGCAGAAATGAGAAATGATATCTAAAGAAATGATGTCAGAGGCGCCATACCTACCATTTACACATTCAAACTCTCGATTCCCACAGTGACCTCTCTCATCTGGGCACAGAACTTCAGACACACAGGACTGTCTATCACTCAGAGCCGCAATGCATGGCTTTCCTCCAAACTGTCCAAACTTCACAATACTCCTTGAGCGGTACTTTGTGAGAGAGATTAAAAACAACATTAAAACAGGCTCAGAATCAGCCAGCTGTGGAGAGGGTGAACAGCTGGGGAGGGTAATGAGGCTGGTCTAGAAAACCCTCGACCTGCCTTTTAATCAGTAATGGGCTTCTACAGGTACTGTCAGGTGTGCAGAACCGGTAGAAAAATTTTGAATTTCTTTTCTTTTTTTCCCTTCTGACTCTGGGTATATTTTTCCTATAGTACCCTGTTTCCCCGATAGTAAGACATCCCCGATTGTAAGATGTATCGGGGGTTTCAGGGGGGTCGGCTAATATAAGCCGTACCCCGAAAGTAAGACATATGTCTTACTTTCGGGGAAACACGGGGGTATTGCCGGGGGGGGAGCCCGATGCCGTCGCTTCCAAGCTCCCCGCGCGCCCCTTGCCTTCGCCTCGCCGCGGCGCCACCGCCTCTTCCCCGGCTTGGCAAAGCGAAGGACGGCGCTGGTCTGAAGCGAGCCAAGCGGGTGGCGGCTTGCAGCGAAGGCGCTTGTCCCAGCAACCGAGTCCTGCCGAGGCTCGGCTGCAAGCGGCCAGTGAGGCCGACCGGCTCCGAGGCAAGCGGCCGGAGCTGCGCCCTTCTTCGCCCGCCTCCTTTCCGGCAGGCAGGTGGGGCTGCCCAACTGCACAGAGCGGCTCCTCCCCTCCAGACACACGCTTCCCCGACACGCGTCTGCGGCTCCACGCGTGCACCGAGGGAAATCCTTTGTGCCTTGCTGCCAAGCTCTCCCACCTGCTCGGCGGCCGCAAGCCTCTCCCTGCCACTGCGCTGCCGAGGGAACCGCCGCCAGGGCTTCTGCCACGCTGCCGAGCAGATCAGCTGCTGGGCGGCCGAAGAAACCTTCCCTGGGTCTTCCCCGCCGCCCACGCAAAGGGGAAACCCCGATCTTCAGCTCCTCGCTGCTGCGTCGCCGAGAGGATCACCGCCAGGGCTGCTGCCGCGCTGCCGAGTGGATCAGAGGCTGGGCGGCCGAAGAATCTTCCCTGGGTCTTCCCCGCTGCCCAGGCAAAGGGGAAACCCCAATCTTCGCCTCCTCGCTGCTGCGCCGCTGAAAGGACCCTTTCAATTTTTTTCCAATGTAAGACATACCCCGAAAGTAAGATGTAGTGGGGCTTTTGGGGGTAAAAAGAAAGTAAGACACTGTCTTACTTTCGGGGAAACACGGTAGTAAATGAGGTTGAATGTGCGAATTTTAGAAGAGTTGTGTGTGTTTGTGTGTGTACATACACATACAGTTTATACAGTAGATAATGTATATTTTTGTGTGCCTGTATGTAATATGTATGTACACATATGGCATATAGACATAGAATTAAATAGTATATTTTGGATGTTCAGTAATAGCAAATAGTTAGGGAAATTGTATCTTTTTGAGGCGAGGAGAGACCAGGCACCCTAACCCAAACCCTTGATGTGAGTGATGTCAAGTTGACCATCTTTAAGCCAGTCACATGGCCTTTAAGCAGTGAAGGGGTACCAAAATATTTACTACCCCGCTGTGGGCGTGGCTTATGCATTTTCTTTCAACACCTTTCAGTCCTAATTGGGTGTTCTGGGGTGGAGCTCCATTTTCGCTACCCCACTGCATTCCACCCCCCCATCCGGACAGTAGCCCGCCCCTGCCTTTAAGACACTCCCAGTCACATGATCATCAAGCCACTCCCACCTGGTCACATGGCCGGCAAGCCATACCCACAAAATAAGCCACGCCCACAATGTGGTAGTAAAATTTTTTGCAGCCCTTCACTGCTTTTAATTCATGTTTAACATTGAATTTTAATTCTCTTTGCTGCTTTATCAATGTTAGGTTTGATATATTTTTATGTTTTAATATTTTACTTGTGCAGCATCCAAAATCCCTCTATGAGGGAGATGTGCTATTTCAAAAGATGATAAAGAAATAAACTAAATATACAAGGTGAAAGAAATGGAAACACATTTCATTACTCCAAAATAGAAAGGATGTGAAAGTCAGTGTTCATGGCTATTAGGAGGACAGGCTATTACTCCATCACTGGATGATCATCAACAACTATGTTTCTCAACCCTAGCAAGATGTGTGGATTTCCGATTCTGAAGGTTGAAGTCCATACATATTAAAGTTGCTGCTGTTGGCAAAGCCAGTGTACAGCTATTGAAAATATCGCTGATGTATATATGGAATTAATTTGTTAATAGAAAAAAGCATGTATTTATTTATTTATTTATTTATTTATTTATTTATTTGTTTGTTTGTTTATTTATTTATTTATTTATTTATTTATTTATTTATTTATTTATTTATTTATTTATTTATTTATTTATTTATTTATTTATTTATTTATTTATTTATTTATTTATTTATTTATTTATTTATTTATTTATTTATTTATTTATTTATTTATTTATTTATTTATTGGATTTGTATGCCGCCCCTCTCCGAAGACTTATATATTTTACAGTCTGGTATATAATTAATATAATATAAATATAGTGACTTTAATGCTAATATAACGCTGATATCTGTATAGTACTACTATTAATTTAATTTTCTTTGGTTTTCTTCTGTATTTATTATTGTGTTTTCTTTTTTAAAAGTGGGAAATTAATAAAAACATTTAAATTGAAAATGTCCCAAAGATGCTTTTTCAAGAGGCAAATGGACTTTGTGGTTTTTCTTTGAAGTCATTTCGCTTCTCGTTCAAGAAGCTTCTTCAAGTCTTCAAGAGCTGAAGAAGAGCTGAAGAAGCTTCTTGGATGAGAAGTGAAACGTCGTCAAAGAAAAACCAGAAAGTCCGTTTGCCTCTTGAAAAAGCACCCACCTGGATGACTGGGAATCTCCATAGCTACCGAAAAGGTACACATTTACACTGTAAAAGGATTGAAACAAGTGATGTCTTGCCATTAGTGTTGGGTGAACCCAACGAAGTTCAGGTTCGGGTTCGGCACCCAAACTTTTAAAAAATGTTCGGGTTCGGTGGACGAACCCGAACCCGAACTTTGCCGAACTTTCAAGTTCGGCGCTTGGGAGAGCGCCGGGAAGTGCTGCCGCCTAGCTGTCATCTTCCAGAACAGCTGGGGCACTTCCTGGCATTCTCCCGAACCAGAATCCGAACTTTTGCTGAACATCCGAGTTCGGCATTCGGGAGACCGCCGAGAAGCACCCCGGCTGTTTCTGAAGGTGACAGTTGGGCGGCGGCACTTCCCAGAACAGCCGGGGAACTGTCAGCTGGTCGGGAGGCGCAAAAGGAGGTGGGGAATCCCACAAGGGGATTCCAGGGGTGGAGCTTTGCCGTCATGGAGACGTCCTTCCTGGAGTCCCCGTTTCGGCCAGCCAGGAAGGATGTCTCAGTGACATCAAAGCTCTGCCCCTGGAATCCCCTCGTGGGATTCCCTACCTCCTTTTGCGCCTCCTGACCGGCCAACAGCTCCCCGGCTCTTTCGGAAGGTGACAGCCAGGCAGGGGCGCTTCCCGGCCTGGCTGGGTTTGGGTTCTCCAGTACCGGAACCCAAACTCACGCCGAACGTCCGAGTTCGGCATTTGGGAGAGCGCCGGGAAGTGCCACCGCCCAGCTGTCACCTTCAGAAACAGCCAGGCGCTTCTCGGCGGTCTCCCGAATGCCAAACCTGGACGTTCGGCAAAAGTTTGGGTTCGGGTTTGGGTTCAGGAAAATGCTGGGAAGCTACAGCTGGGTGGCGGTGCTTCTTGGCGCTCTCCCAAACCCGAACGTTTGCTGAACATTTGCAAAAATTCGGGTTCGGGATCGGTATACCGAACCTCGCAAAGTTTGGTATAAATCCGAACTTTGTGAGTTTGGTTCATGCAACACTACTTGCCATCCATTCAAATGTAATAGTATAATCAGTAGCAGGTTGTTACTGATACAATAAAGGACGGCACACCAGTAGTGATTGCTGGACGCACAACTTCAGTTATTTTGCATGCACATGCATGTGTCCCAGCATGTTTTTTGCTTCTGCATATGCACAAGAAGCAAAAACCTGTGAGGGGATGCATGTGCAAGAGAAACCTCGAGATTCGACTACTGTAATGCTCTCTACATGGGGCTACCTTTGAAAAATGTTCAGAAACTTCAAATCGTGCAGAATGCAGCTGCGAGAGCAATCATGGGCTTCCCTAGGTATGCCCATGTTACACCAACACTCCACAGTCTGCATTGGTTACCGATCAATTTCTGGTCACAGTTCAAAGCGTTGGTTATGACCTATAAAGCCCTTCATGGCATCGGACCAGAATATCTCCAGGACCGCCTTCTGCCGCACGAATCCCAGTGACCGGTTAGGTCCCACAGAGTTGGCCTTCTCCAGGTCCCGTCGACTAAACTATGTCATTTGGTGGGTCCCCGTGGGAGAGCCTTCTCTGTGGCAGCCCCGACCCTCTGAAACCAGCTCTCCCTTGAGATTAGAACTGCCCCCACCCTCCTTGCCTTTCGTAAACTCTTTAAAACCCACCTTTGCCGTCAGGCATGGGGGAACTGTGACATCTCCCCCGGGCCTATACAATTCATGTATGGTATGTTTGTGTGTATGTCTGCTTTAATAACGGGTTTCTTAAAATGTTTTTTAAATTATTAGATTTGTCTTGAATTGTTTTATTGTTGTTGCGAGCTGCCCCGAGTCTACGGAGAAGGGCGGCATACAAAGTTAATAAATAAATAAATAAATAAATGAATGAATTGAATTGAATTGAATTGAAATGAATGAATGAATGTATGAATGAATGAATGACTGAATTGAATTGAATTGAAATGAAATGAAATGAATGAATGCATGTATGTATGTATGAATGAATAAATAAATAAATAATTGAATTGAATTGAAATGAAATGAAATGAAATGAATGAATGCATGCATGCATGTATGAATGAATAAATAAATAAATAATTGAATTGAATTGAAATGAAATGAAATGAAATGAAATGAAATTAATGAATGTCTGTATGAATGAATGAATGAATTGAATTGAATTGAATTGAAATGAAATGAATGAATGTATGTATGAATGAATGAATGAATGAATTGAATTGAATTGAATTGAAATGAAATGAATGAATGTCTGTAGGAATAAATGAATGAATAAATAAATAAATAAATAATTGAATTGAATTGAATTGAATTGAACTGAAATGAAATGAAATGAAATGAATGAATGTATGTATGTATGTATGTATGAATGAATGAATAAATAAATAAATGAATTGAATTGAATTGAAAGGAAATGAATGAATGAATGAATAAATAAATAAATAAATAAATAAATTTCAGCAATATTTTTGCTTTTGTGCATGCACAGAAGCAAAAACATCCTGGGATGCATGTGTGGGCATGCAAGATGACTGCAGTTGTGCCGGCAGCGCATGCGCAGGAGGAGAGAAATCTCTCTCAAGCATGCATCCTCTCACAAGACTTTACTCCCTGCACTTGTGCAGAAGTAAAAACATGCTGGGACGTGCACCTGGGCATGTAAGGTAACTGCCCTTGTGCCTGCAGCGCATGTACAGAAGCAAAACGTCACTGAAATATCTCTCAGAAGATTTTGCTTCCTGTGCATGCGCAAGATAACTGAAGCTGCGCACGCAGCTCACCAGTAGTGGCAGTAATAAGACCCACTCCCCTGACTATAATTATTGGACAACCAGTGATTCCAAACAAGAACACTTTTTGTCTTCTACTATTTGAAACTAATATCCACCAAGGCGCCCATACTTGATAAATAAATCTTCTTCATAAAGCCCTTTTAATGCAAGAAAAATGATGGAAAAAAACCACTTACTTTTTCTTCTGCGCATGGACTGCATGGCCCCCATTCAGACCATGGAGACAACGAGCAGTCAATGGGCGCTGGAGCATTATGTTGTCGGGTCACCCTTAGAATAAAATAGTATAACATATACAAAATCAAACCAGATAGCTCAATAATCCGCAAACCAGATAAACATGGCCAAATACACAAAGTGAACAACAGAATGGTTGACGTTTCCCCCCCACTTTTTTACGCAATTCAAGCTTCTTTACGCAATTCAAGCTTACAGAAAAGGACAAATATGTAACTAAGTAAGAATAAACCATTGTAAATACACTTAGCAGATATACGGTAAATCATATATAGAAGGGAAATGGTAAATTGGTTAAACGTATGCTTATGAAATGTAACCCATGTTTAGTATGTTTTGTCAATTGAATATTATTTGTTAGTTTTATTGTCTTATTTTAAATGTTTAATAAATACTAAATAATAATAATAATAATAATAATAATAATAATAATAATAATAATAATATTAAAATTAACCAAAATGTTTCTGATTTAACACTGTTTATTATTTACAATGTTTGTATCTACATATTGAAAGAAAAGAATATGACTTTGTTTGCCTGGTCATTTAGTTGCTGTTGTGGTTAGCTCTGGCCCAGCTCCTGCCCCAAGGAATGTGCAGGTGGATGTGGGGGAAACATCCACATGCCACAGGACTGTTTTGCTCCCGATAGAATCTGCCGACAAAGTCTCCTCTGACGAAGGAAGCATGAATGATAGGGAAGAGGGAAGTTTGGCAGACAGCCCAGGAGGAGATCAATCATCCTTATCATCCCTGGATTCTGAACAAGAACTTATGATGGACCCACACATGCGTAGAGTGATGCATAGGAGAGAACAACTGAAGGATTATTACAGGAGATAAGTGAGGCCACCTGTGGTTGGGTGGAACTGCTGTAATTAGTGCTACTGATAAAAAGAGCAGTGTGCTGGTTTAGCCTCATGGAAGTTTATCTGATTCATAGTTTCGTCAAGGTCGTGGTTTGCTGTTACCCTGTTCAAGACTGTGTGTGGAATTTCTGGGCTTTGGAATTGGACTCAATTTCCCAGTTACTGGGTGAGAAATTGGATTGCATTTAACCTTTGCCTTGTGTGTACCAGAAAATCCCTTTGACATTTAAAAATGTATTTTTTCTGCTTTTCTGTTGATAAAGACCTTTTGTTTTCCTTCTATTGTGTGGTGTGTGTCTGTTTGAACTAATTACCCTGTAATTACGGGTGGTTGGGACACGCCGGCAGAACAGTTGCATGCCACTGTGGTCTCTTGGTACATACCCTTGCATGATAATACTTTATTTCAAGATTCCACAGAAACTGCATTTTGAAATATTGAAAACTCCATAGAAAAAAAGAGGGTTGGACAGGACACTATTAAAAAATGATGAAAAATTAATCGGTAAAATATATAAATTTTTGATTCGTTATGAGACAGAAGTGGAAATTGTAAAAGAGAATATGATAAGCTGGGGAATGAATTTTGGCTACACAATTGAACTAGAAAAATGGGAAAAATTATGGATTAACAATTGACAGATGACAAGATTGACCGCATTCAAGGAAAACCAATTAAAAATGTTCTACAGGTGGCACCTATTGCCAGAAAGACTAGCAAAAATGTTCCCAAAAACCTCTTCAATATGTTGGAAGTGTAAAAAAGAAAGAGGCACGTTCTACCACCAATGGTGGACATGCACACAGGCAAAAAAGTTTTGGAATAAAATAACAAATTGGTTAAAAGAAATAGCAAATGAAGAAATTGAAAAAAAAACCAGAATTATATTTATTGGGTATTTTTAATAAAAAAATAGAAAAAGAGGCAAGATACCTAGTTATAAATATACTAACAGCTGCCAGAATAGTATATGCCCAACAGTGGAAAACAGATAAAATACCGGAAGAAAACATAATAATTAAAAAAATACTAGACTGTGCAGAGATGGACAGGCTATCCAAAAGACTAGAGGGAAAAGAAGAATCAGATTACTATAAAACATGGGCAAAATTTTATGATTGGCTAAAAGAAATAAATAAATAAAAATTTATGCAAAGCAACACGTCAAATAAAAGAATTCAAAAATTAATATTATGTAAAAGAAGTGTAATTCTCTGATCAAATATCCCCCCAAAAAAGTGGGGAAACTTTCATTTCCCAAATTTTTTTCTTTTGTCTTGTATGTCAAAAAAAAGAAAAAAGAAAAAAGAAAGAGGGTTGGCTCCGGCAAATGATTTGCGGTTTCTAAGTGCAATTATTGTTTTAAAAAGAGAATTTAAACAAGAAAGGTATTACCTGATCTGATACAGAACAACAACAACAACAAAGCTTTTAAAATGCTTTGATGGAGTTGTACATTCATATTTTTAAAGCAGTCTCAGAAACTTTCTCTGTACTACTGATGTAGGCAAAACAAGTTTGGGCCCAAGATAAGAGGCACACCATGGAAAGAGGCAGTATTTAGCTCATTCTTCTTTCAGGCTGTTCCTATATTGGTTATTTATCCTTGAAATAAACCTTGAGGTTGAAGTTGGCCCTATCCATCAAAATTTTAAAATGTCAACACTTAACAGCAAAGGTCTACCAAATAATGAGCATCAGATATCCTGTCCAAGTTTGTACATTTGCTAAGTTTAAATCCCTTTCGCTCAAATTAGAGAGATGTAATGTCAAAGTCCTTCCTTCTTTCTTTCCTTCTTTCCTTCTTTCCTTCTTTCCTTCTTTCCTTCTTTCCTTCTTTCCTTCTTTCCTTCTTTCCTTCTTTCCTTCTTTCCTCCTTTCCTCCTTTCCTCCTTTCCTCCTTTCCTCCTTTCCTCCTTTCCTCCTTTCCTCCTTTCCTCCTTTCCTCCTTTCCTCCTTTCCTCCTTTCCTCCTTTCCTCCTTTCCTTCTTTCCTTCTTTCCTTCTTTCCTTCCTTCTTTCCTTCCTTCCTTCCTTCTTTCCTTCCTTCCTTCCTTCCTTCCTTCTTGCCTTCCTTCCTTCCTTCCTTCTTTCTTTCCTTCCTTCCTTCCTTCCTTTTTCTTTCCTTCCATTTTTTAAAATACAAATAAAAATTTTGGACAAATACAAATTACATTTGTGAGATACAATTTGGGAAAGCTGGAAAAGAACAAGCAAATTATATGAAGTAGTGTTGGAAAAATATTTGAATTTTGGTTTGAAATTCCAGTATTCACAAACTGGTTCAGAGGTACATAAATTTTCTGTTATTACTAAAATAATGCTTATTTAACAGCTTGATTATTTTATGCATGGAAATAATTTCTATTGTATTAAATAGGATCGACATATCGTTCAGATGAATCTGGAAAATGTCAAGAAGCCATTACCTTCTGTCTTCCAAAACTAAAAACAGTGTACCAGGACTTTGGAGATCATGTACAAATGCTACCAAATTTTATCTGTATCCTATACAATGAACTTACCTTACTTTGCTTCCCGAGGCTCCTAAAATGCAGAGAACTCCTATAAAAATCAAAGAAGTAGACATGGTGGTAGGTCTACAAAAAGAAGAAAATCAGACCCAGATTCAGGTCTTTTATTCTGTTCATTTCTGTTAAATATTAAAAGGACAATAAACAAAAAGTGATGGCAAATGAAGGTCAATGCTCATGCTGAGTATCGAGAAATCAAGTTGGCACGTCTTTTTGTAGAAATAGGGGTGAAGGGCAGATGGGAAACCGAAACTTTTGAACTCAAATTCAGTAAGCTGTGAGCAATGATGCCTCATTATTTCAACTGCAGAATAAAGTATGGTAGAAATGAGGTGGGTAAATGACATTTTTGTACCAGAAGCAGTATTGTTCAATATATAGGAACTGATGGAACCAATAAGAGTACACAGAGTTGGACTCCTCCAGGTCCTATTGACTAAACAATGTAGGTTGGCAGGACCACAGGGGAGAGCCTTCTCTGTGGCTGCCCCGGCTCTATGGAACCAACTACCCTCCAATGTCCGTACTGGTCCCACCCTGCTGGCCTTCTGCAAGGCCCCGAAGACTTGGTAGTCTGGGGCCCATGAATTGTACATCTTTCATATCCAAACTGTATGAATGGTGTGTATGCATATGATCACGACTGCTTTTTTATACAAATGGGTTTTATTACAGGGTTTTGTTTTATATTCAACTTCTTTTTATTGCTTGTATCTTTTTGTATTTATTGTATTATTTTGTAAGCTGCCATGAGTCCTTCGGGATTGGGGGGCGTAGAAGTCGAAGTTGAATAAATAAACCCCTCCTAGATGGTAGTGTGTAATGCTCAGAGCAGGGGTGGGATTCAAAAATTTTAGCGACCGGTTTTCTGCCTGACTGCTCTGGTGGGTGTGGCCTACTCAGCCTCCTGTACTACAGCACGAGGTCTGGGGCATTTTTGCCCTCCTCTTGCTCCAGAGGCTTTCCTTGAGCTTCCAGGAGGGTGAAAAAAACCTCCTGGGCTGCAGAGACAATAAGTGTACAGTAATATTTTTTAAATCTTTATTATTAGCTCAAGAAAATAAGATTTTAAAGCCCAATATAAAAAGCAAAATGATACCCAAATCTCTTACAAGTTGGCAGGAGCTCCCTAATAGAAGACTTATCCTTAGGGGAGTCAATTTCCATACTATCCAATGCTAGATCCTGTGCAGAAGCTGCCCACAAACAACTCCAAAGTTTTTTTATCAGAAACCTGTCATCATGACTTCATGACCCTGCTATGGTCATGAAGCAGCAAAACTGACCTTAATTGGGTAGAACATGGCTCTGGAATGGGAATTAGACATTTGAGATTTTCACAATCAAAAAAGTTTTATAGCTACATCAAGATTTCCACTTCACTTTTATGCTCCTTGAAACAATATTTTTTTAAAAAAGTAGGTTAGCCCAGAATATGCTCTAAACCTCTAGGTGTCAAACTCAGGGCCCGGAGGCTGGATCTGGCCCATGGGGCTGCCTTGGAAATAGCAAAGGACTGACCCACAGTGCCTCTGCCAGCGAAAGTAGAGCTCAACAAGGGCTGCCGGCAGCCCTCCCAAGTTCCATTTTCACTGGCAGAAGGTTGCAGGAGGCCATCCCAGCTGAAAACATAGTTTAGTATTTAGGCGCATTGCTTTCCATGCAGCTAATCCACGTGTTAAGCTCTTCTCGGCAATAAGCTGCTGCTTCCTGGTTTGAAGAAATTTGAAGACTTCATTTCAGCCACCACCTTCCTTAGAAATTGAAAGCACTAAATGTGAGCTAACTTACTCTTCAATTTTTTAACCAATAAAATCAGCCTATTATCAGAGAGAGGGACTCAGGGATGCAGGGGGAGAGCGAGAGGGAGAGGAAGAAAGAGAGAGAGAGAGAGAGAAACTATCTACTCAGAGAGCAGGTGAGAAGCAGTCATAACATTTATAATGGGCCATGACTCACAGGAGTGGGATTCAGCCAATTCAGGTGAACCAGATGCTAATTTTACATGGCCCTGCCCACCCTACTCCGCCCCTCCCAGAAGTCTTCACGCCAGGTAATGGATGCCAGGTAAGTGCACAGAGGGGCTGAGAAGGTGAAATATGGACCTCCCAGAAGTTTTAAACTGAGGATATTTGCAAATTTCATTTCATGTTGTCCTATCCTAGTCTACAAAGTGAAGCAATCTACTCCATTGACTAACTCTATATTTAATTGAATTTAAGGGAAACAATGTGATACAATAGTCAT